>NC_057799.1:358648859-358674441 GCF_018294505.1 Triticum aestivum
CAATCGCCACGCCACCGCCCCACCACCGCCGGCGACCACCGCTCCCACCCTGAACCCTAAGATAGATAGTGGGGTACCTCTCCGGCGAGCCCCCCTCCCCGCTGCGGCTGGTTCTTCCTTAATTCCGGCGAGCCCCCCCACCCCCTGAAAATAAACTGACCCAAAAGGCAATTCATTCGATTGAAGTGTAGCATCGCAAGCAAGAGCAAGAGCGAGAGCAGCAGCGCGAGCAAGAGCAGACATGCAGGGGACCGAGAGCAAGAGCAGAGCAGCAGCGCGAGTGAGAGCTAAAGCAACAACAGCTCCTACTGATGTGGACGTTGCCGCCGAGGGAGCGACGCCGTGGAGGAAGTGGCCGGCGACGCCGTCGTGGATGGAGCCGCGCCGTGTCAGCTCGGGACCGAGCGCCGGTAGCACCGTGAGATCGAATCAAGAAGAAAATGCGGCGATTAGTGTACAACCTCTTTGGTGGCGCCGATTAGGCCGCAACTTCATCCGAGGAAACGGTGATGATGATGCTCTTCCGGTGGTGCAGGTGAAGACGGCGGTGTGGGAATGGAGGTGGTGCGAAAGACGAGGGGAACGTCGGGGCAGCTCCTTGGAGGTGGAGGACGGGGTGACTGAACCGGCGGGACGACCAAATCGACGACGGATCCTCATCCGGTACGGTGGATGAGGGACGTCGAGGTGTTGCTGTGGACGACGTCGTCGGGGAAGAGGCTCCGGCTGGGTGGCGGACGGAGGAGGGTGTGGGGCTTCGCGGGTTTTCCCGGCCTCGGTGTACAAATGGGTGGGCGGATGGGATGGGAGTGGGGAACCATGGCTTAGGGACGCGCTTGTCCGAAATGTGGGGTAAGTTACGAAAGAACCCCCACTGATTTGAGGCGGTTCTTTTGGTTCAGGGGTATCACGGGCATTTCGCGTGTCGGGATTGCACAGGAGGTGGGAGTTTTCGCGCGCGTTGTAATTTTGGAATAGCAAGGCGCGGGTTGAGATGGAGGGAGTTGTCGGAGCACAACGAGACAAAGATTTATCTTAAATATTTCGGGCTAACAAGGTGCGGGTTGAAGAGGCGGGAGTTTCGCAGCACGATAGAGAGAGACGCTAGCTTGAAATTTCGGGAGAACAAGCTTAACGTGTACCCAAAAGAAAAAAAAGACAATTTAGACTAGTATGATATACTACGTACAATGTGTTTAACACGCACAACACACACACAAACACCATTTAGACTAGTAAGGTACACGTGCATTGCACACATGAGATTTGGCAACCAAATTATGAATAAATACCACATTATAGCATGCAAGCTTTGAGTCATATATGCATGATGTAGATGTTCGTTTAATTCTTATAGTTTATTTCATTCAAAATCATCTAGTTTTTATAAGAAAGCTAATCTATTTTAAGATTCATGGAATTGTGCGTTGTAAGGCATAAAGTAAAAACAAATCATGTAGAAAAACATTTGGGCAATTCTGATACGGAAGATTCTAGAACAAAGAAGAAGTGCTTGTGTTTTGAGGTTTGTGCATTATGCTTAAGTTCAACCATAGAGTCTTCTACATTGTACATGTGGCAAAATTTGGTGGAATCTAGATGATATCCAACGTCCAGTAGTGCTCAAATTTGCCAGCTCTGCACCATCGGATTGGCCTCATCCAACGACCATCTTTCAAAGTTAAAGTTATCCGCACACTATATAGAAAATATAAAATATAATATATATATATAGGGGTATAGATATAGATATGTGATGCGAAAGCCATCCATAATCTCCAATTAGAATAGTGTGTCCATGCACGAATGCAATGTGGCCAAACGATGTCTGCCATCGGTATCTCAAATTTAAACCAGTCTGACCTTGTTCAATGTGTATACATTACAACATGCTTGTTTCCAAACCACACCGCGCAGATCTCCGTTATATTCATGCATGCATGGGTTTCAAACATCATGATCTCTTATTCAAATATTTGAATTCAACTTTACAGTGATTATGACCTCACCTAGTCTTTTACACCCACACATTGGTCTTCTCTTTATAATTGTACCACTAACTTTCTCTCGTGCATGCATGCACACACACTACCAGTCGGCGTTATCCATCGCACACATGCAATCTTTTTCTTCAGGTCGGTCTCCCATGAAGGCACACACACACACACATCCCCCTCTCCATCATATCGGTCATTCTTTATCTCTCACGTGCATTCGCAATGATCGATGTTCCTCTATGTGTGTGTGTATATAGCTAGGTCTTTCATAGTTTTCCACATAAACCGATCAATCTATATATCTAGTGTGGTCTCACCCTCTTTCCCACGTCCACATCGATCAATCTATACCTCTCTATATAGGATTACATATATAGCTAATACACCCACATTAATTATATATCCAACGCCCCCTCTCATCATCCATGCCTTCCGCTTCATCTCCCAGACGCGCGCACAATGGCGAAGATAGGGGGTAGCAAGGGCCCTGCCCCCTAACATCACTATATATCGAGGCTAATATGAATGTGATCATTAGACAATTGCTGGTAAAAATGGTTTAAGTTGATGAATTGGCCCTCCTCGTAAAGGATTAGCAATGCTTGGCCCCCTAGCTCATGGGACATTTTTCATGGCTCCGCCACTGCGCGCAACGGCGCACGTTCTCGCCCCCTCTCTCTAAATATCGATCTCGCAGTTGTGCACTCCTTCATAGTCTCCCTCCACTCGGCCCCCTCGCACCATCTTCTAGCCCCCCACCGGATTTTGCCACATGTACAATCTTGCAGACTCCATGGTTGAACTTAAGCATAATGCACAAATCTCAAAACAACAGTGGTTCTCCTTTGTTCTAGAATCTTCCGTATCATAACTGCCCAAACTTTTTTTCTAGTTGAATTGCCATTATTTGTTTTTACTTATGCTTTACAATGCACAATTCCATGAATCATAAAATAGATTAAGGGCTTCTTTGATTCAAAGGATTCTCGAAGGAATTTTGGAGGATTCTAATCCTTAGGAATTTTTCCTATCTTGGTTGTTTGATTTGTAGGATTGTAAACCATAGGAATTTTTCCATATGATTCATTTGCACTAGATTTCATAGGAAACATCCCATCCACTCAAACCTCTTTGAAAGAATTCTGCGTTTTTTCTATGCACAATCAAACACTCGTACCATCCTGTAGGATTCAAGACTACATTCCACTCTAATCCCATGTTCTTCCTATTCCCGCATTTCGGAAATCCTACGAATCAAAGAGGCCCTAGGTTTTTTATAAAAACTAATTGATTTTGAATGAGATGAACTATAAGAATTAAACGAAGGTCTACATCAGGCATATATGACTCAGAGCTTACATGCTACAGTGTGGTATTTATTCATAATTTGGTTGCAAAATCTGACGTGTGCAATGCACGTGTACCTTACTAGTACTTCGAGTATGTGCAAAACACAATGGCACGCTACACAGTGTCTCTCTTACAGTTCATGAAGCCACGTGGCACATGTGGAGGCGTTGTCACGACATCCTTGTGTGGATTGATCACAGTGACGTGCTGCTGGTTCCAGAAGAATGTACTCGTCCTCCCTGAGCCGCACTGGCGGTACATGCACGAAGCGAAGAGGTGCACGCACGCCACGCACGCACTCATTCCCTCGCACGCACACGCGGGTACACGGGCGGACGCAATTTTGTACCAAGATCCACCCATGTGATAATTTGAAACGTGTAAAGTCCTTCACTTCTTTGATGGTCAATTAATACAGCGCATGCAAATTGAGTGGACGTGAGGGCGAAAGAAAGACATTACTACTCCACTGCGCGCATGCGAGTAGTTAAATCATGGGTTGCTAGTAGTACTTCCATTGGTCTCCTTCGTATTTTGTGCCAATTTTTGACAGTAACATAATATTTACGCATCTGAGCAGTGTAGTCTACTTGAAATTTATGTTCCACTAAACTCATGGGGAGCCGTTTCGGGCCTCGAAACCAAAAACCATCAATTAATCTTTACCTTGTTCCCATCACATTCGAAAGTACTAGTGCTACAATTATGTGCAAGCCTGCTCACACCTACCAGTACGTACCAAACCTGAACGTGTTCCCACTATGCAGGTTTTAGTACTAGTGCTAGTACTTAGGTTATAAAAAGGGGAACTACCTAACCGAAAATTACTCTACCTTCCTCCTCATAAGTCCTCCTTCTTCATCCATCCTTGCCATGGCCGGTGTGCAGAGCTCTAGGTCGAGAACTACTCGTAACAAGGGAGCGGCAACCAAGGCTGCAGAAAAAAAAGAGAGGGCTCACCGCCATGCAGAGACCTCGAAAGATCTCTCACGCGCAGGCGATGGCTCCCAGGAGCGCCCTAGACGCGGAGGCGAACATGCCGAGCTGGTGGCGCTGGGGTCGTTATCCCTCGACGGCATGCCCGATCAGCCCAATAAGCACCTCAATAAGTAGAAGGAGTTCATCCACGGCTTGGTGGAGCTGCTGAAGGAGAGCCTCGACGACATGCAGGGGGAGTTGACCGCCGGCTTGGTGATGCTGCTGAAGAAGAGCATTGCCTCGGAGAAGAAGGCGACCGGCGAAATCCTGCAACTTCAGGAGGACAAGGCGAAGCTCTGCCATGAGCTCGACCTGCTGAAGGAGGAGAACGCCGGCTGGAAGAAGCTGCATGAGAATAGTAGTTCCTCGATGAAGATGTTGCAGGCCCTCGTCATGGAACAGAAGGAGGAGTTGGCGAAGCTCCGCATCGAGCAACCGGCTGCTGTCAAGGTACGTAATGCGGCCGTGGAACAGATGATGAAGGCTCGCATCGAGAAATCCCGCGTCATGGACACAATGATGAAGATGGCGGAGGAGACGCGCAAGGAGATGGATTGCGCCATGGAGCAAAACTAACAAGATGTAATTAAAGAAAAAAGGTGGTACATATAGAGAGCGCTCGTCGCCAAATTATGCATATACTATATGACACTACCCACTATGAAGGTACTAGTAACATAGACTAGTAACTAGTCTATGCTACTCTCCACTATGACCAGCCAAAGTTGAGGCGCGGATACCAATGAGGGCCTGGTTGTGTCTATACTTGGACAACTCACCCGACTGCATGCGCACCAGGCAGA
Organism: Triticum aestivum; assembly: GCF_018294505.1. Classification (NCBI taxonomy): domain Eukaryota; kingdom Viridiplantae; phylum Streptophyta; class Magnoliopsida; order Poales; family Poaceae; genus Triticum; species Triticum aestivum. The sequence continues at coordinate 358,653,988 of NC_057799.1, forward strand.
CGAAGCTCGTGTCGTGTTGGTGCCGCGTGCGGCCCGCACATTAACCAAAACCTCGCGCCTCCATCTTAGCCTCCGCGTTTTAAACTTCTCAATCTCAAGGCCAAGGAGCAACGTGAAACCTATGATAGAGCTAATCAGATGGTTGATAACACTACAATTCGTAGCTACAGATGCATGTGTGAGAGAGGACGAGTGCGTGCGTGCACCTCTTCTCAGAGTACAACTGTATGTGGGTGGCACCGACCTAGGGAGCAGTGATGGTGCCTGCGAGAAGTCCCGAGAGATAGGTGTAATGCCTCTGAAAAAAGACTAGTCTATAGCTCACCACGAGGCTATTCCCGTCGAACGCCAAGCGTAAGATATGTATCCGACGGTGCCAGTTTTTGCACGTACACAGCAGTAGAAAAAGAACTAGTACCATGGCATATGATACACCACGGCCGAGAAAACATGTCGACGTTACGCCATCCGGGAATAGTGCCACACTTCGAAACTAGAACCGTCAATAAATTTTGAGCGCGTCTCGTCACATTCCAAATTACTACTACTACCACGCTATATTTAATTGCAAACCTGTTGACACCGATCACAACCTAAACGGTTTCCCACTTAGGAGCGTATTAGTAGTACTCGGTTATAAATACTACTATGCTAAGATGACTGCACATTCCTCCTCAACTCCTCATCCACAAAAAACAATCAAGTCAATCAAGCCATAGCCAGCGTGAGTTCTGGGTCGAGAGATTTCCACCAGGGAGAGGTGAGCATGGAAGAGGAAGCACAAGAGATGTCCCGCCTCGCCGCGAAAGCAGCCGACATGTCCAGCCGCGCAGCAGTAGCAGCACAGAGGTCCCGCCGCACCACCGAAGCAGCACGGAGGTCCCGCTGCACCGTCGATGTAGCAGACTGGTCCGGCCACGCTGCGGAAGCAGCGGAGATGTCCCGCCTTGCCGCCGAAGCAGCAGGGAGGTCCCGCCGCGCCGCGGTGCCCTGGGAAAATTTCTCACGGGCAGGCGAGGACTCTTACACGCGCATGCATGGGATAGTCCATAGCCAGATGGATCAGATCTCCGGCTGGGCGAGGATGCAAGACGAGGCTACCGGCGTCATTCGACAACTAGGGGAGGGCAATGCGAAGCTCCGGGGCGAGCGCGACCTGCCGAGGGCGAAGATCGCCGGAAGGGCGAAGCAGGAGGAGGAGACCGCTGCCTTGTTCCAGAGGACGGGCGTCATCATCAAGAAACTTATGGACGAGAATGCCATGCTCTGCATCGAGCGCAACAGGCTGGTGGAGGAATCCATGGATGCTGCCAAGCAGCGTATTAAGGACATGAAACTGATGAAAGAGATCATCGCCCGCCGCGAGAACTAGTCTCCGCGACCTGCAGCGCATAAAGAAAGTAGAGATCAGCGAGCCAGATCGTTGTATGCATCTTCCTTCTTCTTTTGCCCTTGTGTATTTAGGGCGTAGCCGCATGTGGCTTTTTTAATTATCTTCCTAATTATGTAAGACAATTATTATCCACTCTCGTCGTCCTTATATATATTCATCAGTCTTGCTATAAGTCGCAGTAGATGCTATATAGGTCCGTCGGATCTTACATCAAGATCCGTGCAAAATTTTCTTTTCAGATTTTCTTTTTTCTCTCTTAAATCTCAGTCGAGTGAGACATTGCCACGCCATTAAACAGAGGCTCGGGCGCCATTAATGGAGACCTTGGGAGAGAGGTGGACGACAGATGGAGGTCAAAGCGCTCTCCTCCCGATAAGCACGCGCAGGGGTCTGATCGCACGCCCCCCGTACTCAAATAGCTACCCTGCACGACGCCTCCTAGCTAATAAAAAAAGGAACGCGTGGCGGCACGTAAATGGTAAATAGAACGCCCGCGGTTTCCATAATACTTGTGTTTCCGATTGTAACGTGACAACACTTGTTCCAAAATGACTTTGTTGATTGTTAATGTGTGGGCCTTTGCAAACCGGACAGCAAAATTACCACATCATGTTGGTGCCATGTCATGACACCAAGCCAAGTTTCATGATTTTCATGCGTGTTTCGGATTTACAGGAATTAAAAAAACCAAGTTTCTCAATGTTTCCAGCCGAGCCATGACGCCCAGTTGTTTGAATTTCATTCCCATTTCTGGCATGGGACCTAGAAATTTACCCGAGGACACACATGTGATTTTTCAACCAGCTTTGGTGCACTGGAGCATGTGCTTGTATTTAAAATTTGAATTATGCACACAAAGGTGACACGTTCCCTCTTAGAACCACGAGCCTTCTTGAGAGAAGCTCCGGTTTGCAAGAAATTTATACCAAAACTTGTTCCTATTCTGCAATTTTTTTTACCACAGCATGGTAGTACCATGACATGACACCATGCCAAGTTTCATGATTTTCAGGCGTGTTTTGGATTTACAAGAATTTTAAGACCAAGCTTCTGAATGTTCTCGGCCGAACCACGATGCCCAGATGTTTGAATTTCATTCCCATTTCTTGCATGTGACCTAGAAATTCACCCGAGGACACACATGTAATTTTTCAGTCAACTTTGGTGCATGGGAGCATGTGCTTGTAGTTCAAATTTGAATTATGCACATTAAATGACCAGAAACTCAATTAATGTATAAAAAGGCCAAACGAACCCGGAATAATTCCAAAATTTAACAAGGCACTCATATAGTTCTATGTTGCCTCTGTAAAGAAAATCTGGGGGGAGGCAGCGTATATTGTTTCGCACACAAAGGTATAAAGAAATAAAGAAACTAGCATACCTATTTAATTCTTGGGTTCTTATTATTTATGCCACTAGTTGTGTATCACTACTCGGTTTTGCCATTAGAAGTTACAACTACTCAAAAAATACCATCGATCCGTGAGATGCCTGCTCAAAAATGCAATTAGATATCTAAAAAATGCCATCGTTAAGTTAGATGTTTGCTCAGAAATGCCATTAGGCATTGTTATTTTCACGTCAAACCCGTTGACCATGTTACATGACAAAAATAAGCCGATTCTCACAATGATAAGTTAATGGTGTCCAGCACAACACACCCCTAAAATAAAACTAAGCACCCTGGAATTCTTTGACAAAACTAAGCACCCTGTAGTTCTTTGACAACTAAACTGCTGGCTATATGATGCTGGCCATATATATTGTACGTATATAATGTCAAGAAACGAGTGGTAGTACTATACCAACTAAAAGTTGAAATGTACGAAATATAACGAGAAGAAACATAACATAGTTCTGCTGGGGGCTCAGCATAACACACCCCTCAAATGAAACTAAGCAAACCAGAAATTAAACTAAGCAACTAATCCGGTAGACATTGCATTAGAACCACCATGAGCAATGACACTGCCACCTTACTCGGAATCCTCCTCCACGTCCTCAACTTCGTCCTTGTCCCTCTTCCTCTTGGGCGATACTTCTTTGCTTGAACCGCACACTTGGCTCTTGCTCTTCATCCAACCCTTGTAGATATTGAAACAAAGGTAGCCATCCATTGGAGCGTAGTAGATGTGGTCTATATCTAGTACAGTCCACTGCCATGCACGATGAAACGTGTGCGGAGGTTTCTTCAGTTCACCGTATGAAGGATGAACCATGGCTCCTGCCAGGGTCAACATTGAAGGCTGATCAAGGGAGGGCACCAGCCCTTCCTTCTGGAGGTCGAAGGGGTTGCCTACAACGAGGCCTATCCGACCCAGGATTTTCTTGTCGTTCCTAAAGTCTACAGTAACGAATTTGACTCGACCGCCCTTGAGGGACTTCTTAAATTCCTCGCACTCAACGTCGGCATGGCATATGTGGTAGACCAAGCATAAGTCATGCACGCAAACCTGGATCACGGCGGGCTTCTTCTTCTCTGCCTCCTTTAGTTTCTTCTCGCTTCCCAGGACTGTGGTGTACTCAACATCTAGCCCAGCGACCCACTCATCATTTGAGTTTTCGAACATGCGTTTGAAGCGAGCAAGGCATTCTTTCACCGTTGCGGAAGAACGGGTGTAGATGACGTCGAACTCATCACCGGTGATGGTTCTAACCTTGTACTCACCGCCAATCATGGAGATTTGGGACGCCATGGATTTGGGAGGAGGGTTAGGATTAGTGGAACTGCCGTAATGTGAAAGGACGGGACGACTAGGAGCGGTTTATCGATTGTAAAAATGTCGAGTGGGGGGGGGGGCGTGCGAATGGCAGGGTAGTGGCTTGCCTGATGGATAAATGGATTCATGCACAATACTATGGGGTCCCAATTAGATGTCATGTCTACTCGACGCCCAATTAAATGGCTTTCGATGTCATGTCAAGCGCCGGGAAAATTACAGGTGATATGAAGCTTTCCATTCTCCCATGGTACGGGCTTCCGAGAGCCCTTGGATCTGAGATCGAGCAGTTGCATGGCGTGATTCTAGACCTATGGGTGAATATCCTATCCTGGAGGGTTATTCTGCAAATTTTCAGCAACTTAGCATGCGACCGTTCGATCTTAGATCCAAGGGCTGCCAGCAGCCCGTATCATGGTCGCCCCTACCACGACCGTCGCCTCGCTCGCGTGGTCGCGCCCTTGGAGATTTAACACGGTGCGTTAGGCTATCTGATGTTGGCATGTCATACATAGTCATCACTTAGTCACTCATACAACAAGGTTAGCTATAAGGTTGGCTATAAGAGTATTTTTTGTTTACTTCTCTCTATCTCTTTCTTCGTAGTATTTATTGCATTTGCCAAGGAGTGACCTCTTCCAATGAAATGGTGCTTAGATAAGGTGCTATGGGTATTAGATGGCTTAGCAACTCAAGTCCCCAATGCATAGGTGCTTAGTTTTTTGTTGCTAAGTTTGCTTCATCTAGGTACACGCGCTTATCACCGTTTCTTCCTGGGGTCACCAAACTAGTCTCTCTCTTCTTAATTAACTTGCCACATTAGAACTTATGCCTATGTGGCAGGCTTAGCACCTGTAGGATCAAGTACAATAGTGGGCTATAAGCCCGCTTTACATGGCATTTTTTCATATGTGGGGGAAAGAGGCAAGGAAAAAGTGGAGGAGTGGGCTCTCAAGCAAGAGGCCTCTACATGGTGGAGCATCGGGAGAGGCACCTGTATGGAGGTGGTCAGGAATCGGGAGACTCAAGCCGGTCGTAGCGCCGCAGTTAAAATGATAATGGCAAGTCAAATCACCGGGCCCCACCTATCCAGCAGTAACTCACTGTCAAATCACACAGCCCTACGTTTGCAGCAGCCTACTCCCTCATCTTCTCGCGTCTCTGTCGAACCGACTAGGCGGAACTGCCCGCCTACCACGCGGGAAAAGCCCCGCCCTCGACTTTTAAATAGTACAGTATACTAATTTTGTATCCATGGATTGCGCCATGGAGCAAAGCCTCAAGAAAATGGCGGCACACATGTACGGAGTATACAGCACGCCCGTCGCGTTCGCATCACACCCCAGATGGTCGGTCGGTCTGGCACGCCGCTCTCCAAATGGAACGCGCGTCATATTGCGTTTGCACACACATGTGGGACCACAATTGAGAACCGACCATAGGCACACTCCCCGGCCCTGCAAGTCGGGTGAGTTAATAGAAGTACATACGTTGGTACCTGGACGGTCCCTGCAAGACACGGAAGATCAGTTCGTCCATGCATGTGACCAGACTCCAGCAGACACGCCTGGATTGGCTATCGTCTACATATCGTGCAGGCTGTGTTGTACAGGGCTGTAGTTCTGGTCAGAAATCTAAAAAAAAGGTTTCTTGTCATCTCGCAAAATTAGGTGTCATGTGCTTCGGATCACTGCGAGGGTTAAACAGCGACAACTGAGTTGGGCTAGTCATTGGGGGCACATGCGCGAAGACTACTCGGCTGCCATCTAGGTCAAACCGGCTATGTTAATTAGGACATCTATCGACGGACCCCTTTTCTACGAGTTTATCTTTAATTTGAGCTTTGATCCTCATCTAGTTTGTCCGTCGGGATTCATCTTGTCTCCTTTGGGCAGTGAGGTTATGATTTCTTGTCATGTGGCATTTTTTCGTGTTATATGTTATAATCCGGTGCTTCAGATCAAAATGACGACAACTGCGCCTCCGGGGCACGTGCATGAAGACTTCTCGACAGTCATTGCCGAGGTCAAGCCAGCTCCAGCCGGTAGACAAAAGAAAACTAGTACTCCACTATATAGGCAAGAGCCTCCGCGCTTGCTTGCTTGTGTTGCTCTCTTCACACTGTCTCGTCCTCTCCAGATCTAAACACGACAGCGGTGGCCACACACACTCTCTCTACTCACCGCTGGTCACAGATCCAGCCGGATCCTCTCCGCCAGGGAAGGTGAGAAGGTGCAACATTCACGCAGTCGTCCTCGACGACGGCTCTTACCCACTGCCGGCGTGTCCCGATCAGCGTGCCTTGCCGTTCTCTCCCAAGCATCGCTGGCGAGGGAGGGCCTCCCACCCCTTCTTCCTCGCTGCCGTAGTGTGGGCAGATCCGGCCTCCCGCCACCCACCTAGCGACATCCCGGCGACCCTCAGGTATAACTTCCTTCGAAACCGACCTTGCTCTACTTCCCGAGCTCCTGACGTCGCTGCATTTGTATCTTTTACTATTTCTCAGGCCCCCTCGTGTAGATAGGATCGATCGGCTGTTCAAAAACCACCTATTTTTTTACTGTTAAGAGGTAAAACTAGTTCATGCACTCGAATATAGTAGTACTTGGTTCAAACAAGGAAGAAAGGGGGTGGGGGTGGGGGAAGATTTGTTACCTGAATCTAGGACTTGGTCGAAAGAGGAAATAATGGGGGCGAAAAGTAGCAGAGACTGGCTATCCAACTGGTCTCTAGGTCTAATAGGGAAATAAAGGGAACGCAGTACAAACTCCATATAAACCCGATCTATTGGTTGAAAAAGGAAAGAAAGTGGGGACTGGGGGACAAGTCAACAGAGTAAGTCCAGCACTAGATTTGCTAGCCTCACACAGTATAAGGTGGCTATATACCGAACAAAAATGGGACCAACCCGGATATCCTCTTCTGATGTTTGTTGCCCCGAGCCGCTCTTATGTAATGCCACTGGTAAAATGTAGCAGTCGCACTGTTAAAAGTAAGGACACGTTAAACCAATGTTGTTTTCAATGTAATGCCTCCAGTAATATGAATCAATGGCACTTTTTTTCATGTCCTGCTAAATTTCCCATTAAGATAAGTTGCTTCTTTTCATTAGAGATGCAACTGTCCTGGTCCGCCTACTCTCCAGGAGCTTCATGACCAACCTTGATGTTGCTCAATTTTATTGCAACTAATGAAGAAGAACCTCTGTGGGTTTTGTTTTCTGATGGAAATGGAACCGGGGCTGGAGCCCTTTTCTTAAAAGAAGAAGAAGCTACTAGCTCATGGGACATTGCTTCATTTTAGGTGAACTGCACCAAAAGGTCCCATGAATTGAATCATCCATGTTGGTGACTGGTGTCATTCCTTCTACGATGGCATTGACTGCAGATATGGTTCCCATCACGAGGTATGTTCCTTTTTGGTCTGACCGTTTGCCAAAGATCCTGCATGTTGATCCTGCTCTTGTGCTACTGTTTTGGCACTGCCATGATAAAGTAGTAATGTTATTATTTTGCACCTTAATCTAGTGGTACTATTAATTTGAGGCAATGTTTTGGCACCGCTAGTGCCACTATTTTTTTATATATCGAAAGAGGGGGTTCCCTCCGATTTCATGAAAGAAACCCAACCATAGAGAACCATTATCCGACAACATCTCAGTGTAAACGGGCAGTTATGCAACTACTACTAGAACAGACTGAGTACTAGCAGGAGACAAGTTCGCCACATAAGCTAGGCAGGTAGGGGGACGCAGCACCAGCTCGACCAAGTTTGGATTACAACCCAAATGCTACCACAGAAACATCAGGGGGAAGATTGGGACTGAAAGAGCCAGCTTCAGCATCCCAGTCTAAGCACCCCGACCTTCATCCTTGCGACTCACGGTACACCTCGTTTGCCACCTGCTCGACCCTAGTGTCATTGATAAAATGAAGTAATAATACAGTTAAAATAGAGCGAGTGTCCTCTCTATCATTTCATTTCCAATGTAGATAAAGAAAGTGCTTCTCTTTGTTAATGTATGTTTCATCAACTAGTCCCATTGTTAATGTTTAAGCGTTTCTACAAACTGGGGTGCTTAATTTTAGTTGATCTGCACAAAAATAGAGATTTGAATGTCTCAAGGCCCCTCCTTGTACTACCGCTGTACACTGATGTTCATCACTGGCAGAAGGTGTATCGGGGAGACTTGGGTCGATTTCCAGTATGATGTAATATTTTCTTCTGTTTATTAGTGTATGTTTCATCAACTAGTGCCACTATAATGTAATCACGCCTTTTCATTATCTGTGCAAACAAGGTTATTCAGCTGCATTTTGGTGGAATTGCACAAATGTACGGATGGAACCGGCAGATATGCAGAGTGCGAGGTGCCAAGTAAAAATTACCGACACCAACCCTGCTCCATCTAAGCATTGGCATCCACCACCATCAGTGGGATGTGTGGCGCTCACTGTGGACGGATCTTTCTCGGCAGCAAATCCTCTAACCAAATACTAGTAGCTTAGACTTAAAAAAATACTAGTAGCTTATATTGGCAGTTTTCTAGGGGTGTACTCTTTTCTGAAAGAAGCACCAATCTATTTTTCTTTATTTGTACACAGTGTCACAAGTTTGACCCAAAGGTCCAGAGCTATTTTAGGGTGATTGGCGTAGTACTCAGAGACTGATTGTAAGCATGATTTTTATTAGTTGTCACACTGATTGTAAGCATGAGCAGATGGAAGATTAGGTTAGTGCGAAGCTTACCTTAAACCCTACCAACGCCATTGAAATGAGGCGAGCATCGAGGGAACCATGGAGAACGGCGGGGAAGCGACATCGCCCCATCCGGCCTCCTCTTGCGGTGGGAGAACGGATACTCCTGTGGCTCCGGCTGGCTCTACACCCTCACGAATGGCACACCATACTCGATCGATTCGTTATCCTCTGGGTGCTCGACCTTCGACCTGTACGCCCACCACCTCCGTCTGACTTTCGCCTTGGGCGAATCTGTCTGCTCCATCACCTAGAGGAGATACTCGATGAACTCGAAGGACTGCGGCGCGACTGCCGCCGAGGAGTACATCGTCGCCCTCATCGCCGTCGTCTCGCTCTTTCATATACATTGCCACATGGCCCTCACCGTCCTCGAAATCTCCCACTCATTGTCAAACCAAGTAAGGATCTCCTTCAACCTGGCTAACTTTGCCTAGTCGCCGCCGGCGATCTGCCTGATTTGCTGCTGCATCCCCTCCATAGATGTCCTTCTGAGTGGTCCGGTGCTAGCTTTGGAAGATGGGAGGAGAGACGGTGGTCTTGCAATAGAGAAGAGGGAGAGCCGAGACAGTGGTTTTGGAATGGAGATGATGGAGAGGAGAGGGGGTGGTTTTGAAATGGAGAAGAGGGAGAGGCGAGACGGTGGTTTTGGAATGGAGATAATGGAGAGGAGAGGTTCTCCCGCCTTTCGGTCGTTGACAGGTGGCCCCGCGTTTGGTGGGACCCATGTGTCAGTGTCTCAATGGCAGGATGGGCTACGTCAGGGGATCCTCGTCCGAGGAGAGAGGAGGTGGTTTTGCAATGGAGAAGAGGGAGAGGCGAGACGGTGGTTTTGGAATGGAGATGATGGAGAGGAGAGGAGGTGGGTTTGCAATGGAGAAGAGGGAGAGGAGCGTGCAGTAGCGATTTAGGATTGGACGAGAGGGCCGGCGCGCTGTGACTGGATCAAAATCAAAATCAATTTACCCTTCAATTAAGAAAGCGACCCCACATTAACTAGTCTCCCTTTTATTCTGAGTCATAATTGACCATGATTTTCGCAAATAAAATATATGTTATACATTGCAAAAACAATATAATTTGAAAGTACATTCAGATACGAACCAAACGATACAATTTTTGGTGACATGCATTCACATTTTGCTTGTCAAATACAGTACGTGGTCAAACTTTGACCCAAAATACGCAAAACAAAAAAATACTTCCAAGACCAGCGCCGCTCTTCCGCTCTTCTCCTCTTAAACCACCGCCGCACCTCTCCTGTTCCAATCTAAATCCAGCGCCGCTCCTCTCCTCTTCCATTTCAAAACCACCGCCCCTCCTCTCCTGTTCCAATCCAAAACCAACATCGCTCCTCTCCCGTTCTAAACCAAAACCAGCGCTGGTCCTCTCCTCTTCCATTCAAAAACCATCGCCGGCGAGTGAAGGTGCTGTGGAGAAGTAGATCGATGGAGGAGTACAACCGATACATGAGGATCGCAGACGGCGACCCTGTGAAGCTAGCTAGGATGTTGGAGATACAGTCTTGGTTTGACAACAAGGACCAACTAGTGGCAACGGCGACATCCATGGCCAAATATCTGCAACAGAGCGAAAAGGCGGCGATACTCCCGGAGGGAGTCGCGCGGGAGTACATAGAGCTGCTCCTGTGGGCCATGGAGCAAACAGATTCACCGAATCCGATCGTGAGGGAGCGGTAGTGGGAGTATCGATCCCAGATGGAGCATCCACCAGAGATTGAAGGATCGAGCATCTACAGGGTGCCGTTTGTGATGGCGTCGTGCCAGAGCGAGCCGGTGGAGCCTTCGTCGACCGAACCCAACTGCAAGAGGAGAAAAATAGTTGGCCCGACGATGCTTCCCCGCCATCCTCTCCCTCGCCGTTCACATCGTCTCACGGGGCGGTTGTCTGCCGCCGAGGAATAGGAAGGATTGCCCCCCCAGACCAATAGTCGGGCAGGTTGTGAATTGTCAGGAGGAGCTTAGGGTTGTTAGTATTTGCAGGTTGTGAATTGTGTTTTGTGTTGTGTATTTTGAGAGTACTTTCAGATATGAATGTCTTTTGAATTTCAGATTTGCAGTATTGAGCATATGAAGTATTTTATGAATTCTAGAGATCTATTTTTAGCACTTAAAAAATGTAGTTTCATAGGAGTATAAAAGTGCAGACAATGTGATTCTCAGAGAAGAAACTGCAAGTTTCAGTTTCAGATAAGAAACTCCAAGTTCAGTTTCAGATAAGAAACTACAACTTTCAGAGGCAGAGCATTTATATTAACACGGCCTTTTCAAACAGTGTTAACATCATGCTGGAAGTTTTATTCATGGTCGAAACTGGAACTACCAGCTAGTTAACATCATGCTGATCAACATTCATGCATAGCACATCTTCATATGATGCACAGTCAAAAAGATATGCTATTTTCAAGATGCCCACACAATGTCAAGTGTGCGAAAAACAGAGAAAACGAGGGACGAAGTTTTGGCAAGTGTTGGACGTGGTGTGCGTAGATGACAATTGGGACCCACATGTCAATAAAGGCAGAGGCAAAAAATTTGGAGATATTTTCTCTACACGGGTGGAATCGAACCCGGGCGGAACACCTGTCGGGTAGTGTCACTCGGCCACTAGGCTAGTTCAGTTGTGTCGTTACTAATAAGGCACTTCCTCAAGTGGTTGAATCTCCTCCTGCGCCTTTGTGCGCTCACCGCAATGCCGCTGTCTGCCGTTGTGAACATGCTGAACAAATGAGAGGAATCTGGAGAGGACTGTACGTGGAGAGGCGGACAGTCGGGACCCACCAGGTCTATGGCCGTACGCAAGCAAGTGCCTCATCGAAAAAATACTTCCTCCTAATGCTATACTGACGTTGGGGCCCATGGGTTTGTCAACATAGTTACATTTTTTAGGTGCTTCGACGTAGTTACTATAGGAGATAAATTCACAACGAAGCCGGGGAGCTGGCAGGTATCATTTATTATCACTGGGGCAGCAAGTATCAACTGGGGTTTGGGCTGCCCCATCTAGGCTTTCCTTTTTAACATGCACAACCCACGACCTCGGATGGAGGTCCATAGGCCTGTTTGTATTTTCTTGAGGGTCGTCATGTATCGACCGGCCTATGGACCTCCCATCCGAGGTTTTATTTTTCCTGAAACATCGGCAGCCCAATTTATGTATTTTTTTGAAGAAAACGCAGAGGTCTGTTGTATTTTTCTATATAAGAATAGGAACGGCTGGTCCAACTTATGTTTCCATTCTAACTATATTATATATATTTAAATTATTTTATATGTTATTATACATTATTGTTATTGTCATCATATATTTAACAGATACTTACATATGTAGGAAAACAATATCCCACATCTTATTAACTTATAAAAATAATTTCTTAACAATAAAATCCTGGATTTTTTTTTGGCAATGAAAATCCTGGTGATTGTGTACAAAAGCTTGGTAAGATTTAAGGACCAATGTAATAATAAATCACTTATTATTTAAGTATATATATATATATATATATATATATATATATATAACAAAATGCTCAGCCCCTGTTTATTTTTTGATAACATTGCTGTGCCCACCCCAACATTATAATTAGAATAAGCCCAGCAAAGTCGTGTATTTCGAGAAAGTGCAAATGGCCTGTAATTTTTTAGGAAAAACATAAATGGGCCGCATGGACGCTACATTATTTGTTCACCCCGCCCAGCTAATGGACTGTAATTCAAAAAAAGAAAGATCAAATGGACCGTAAATTCTACCCCGCAAAAAAAGTATAAATTCTGAAAAAATGGGTTGAATACGTGCCACATTTTTGGAGGCTGAAATGTGGGCCAATAGGTCGAAGCCAATGCAAGTCGTTGTCAACTTAGTCAACAAATGATTCTGACATCGTTAGCCGTTGGATTTACATCCAACGACCGGCATCCATCTTCAATCTCTTGTCTTCTTCCTCCAGCACCGCAGGGACCACCTGCTCCCGCCTCCTGCTGCTAGCAGCTCTGCTTAGCACGCTTCGCTGTGAAGCGCTACTCCACCGTTGGCCAGGCCATCCCTCCACCCATCCACACCTCATGTTCTTCTCCACCGACTGCCGAACCACACCGCACCAGAACCAGTTAACCCTCGTACACCTCTCCGTCTGTGACTCTACTCCCGCGTCTTCCCATCTCCGGCTCGTTGCTGTCCGGGGCCTCGCCGTCGTCCACCACCTTGGATGCGCTCGACGCGGAGTGGTCAACGAACGACATCATCGGAAGTAGACTATGCGTGGAGAGGCTGACAGCTGGGTCCACGGCCGCACGCAAGGAAATGCCTCCTTATTACGCGCAAAATAATGATTCCTGCACCTGACAGCTAGGACCCACCGGAAGGGCCTCTGAATTTCGCGAAAAACGTTCCCACCGCTGACAGGTCGGACCCACCAGCTATATCTTCGCACGCAAGGAAGTGCCTCCTTATTACGCACAAAAAATGAATACCCCCTGCTAGCTGGGACCAACAATAGTGGCAGGCTGACTTGTGGGCCAACTAAGTTGACGGGGACGGAGGGCTTTGTCAACTTAGTCAATATGAACGATTCTAGCTCCAGTGACCATACGATGTCCACCCAACGGCCGTAGTGCTTCTTCAACCTCTGGTCTTCTTCCTCCAGCCACCCAAAGCAGCGGCGGTCGTGCCTCATGCTCCTGCCTCCCGTGGCCGGCTGCGATGCCGCGGAGGCCTCACCGCCCCCTACTACTCCCACCGCTGGCCAGACCATCCCTCTACTCACCCACACCCCCTGTTATTCTGCGGTGACGGCAGCCTCACACCGCAGCGAACCAGTGAACCCTCATACTCCTCTACGCGTGGGCATCCACTGCCGCGTCTTCCCCGGCTCCGCATCGTCCCCTTCCTAGGCCTCACCGTCGTCCACCGCCCTGGTGCTCTCGGCGCGGCGTGGTCAACGTGGTCAAGGAACAACTTCCATCGGATGTGGACTGCATGTGGAGAGGCTGATAGCTGGGTCCACGGCCGCACGCAAGGAAATGCCTCCTTATTACGCGCAAAATAATGATTCCTCCACCTGACAGCTAGGACCCACCGGAAGGGCCTCTGAATTTCGCGAAAAACGTTCCCACCGCTGACAGGTCGGACCCACCAGCTATATCTTCGCACGCAAGGAAGTGCCTCCTTATTACGCACAAAAAATGAATACCCCCTGCTAGCTGGGACCCACAATAGTGGCAGGCTGACTTGTGGGCCAACTAAGTTGACGGGGACGGAGGGCTTTGTCAACTTAGTCAATATGAACGATTCTAGCTCCAGTGACCATACGATGTCCACCCAACGGCCGTAGTGCTTCTTCAACCTCTGGTCTTCTTGCTCCAGCCACCCAAAGCAGCGCCGGTCGTGCCTCATGCTCCTGCCTCCCGTGGCCGGCTGCGATGCCGCGGAGGCCTCACCGCCCCCTACTACTCCCACCGCTGGCCAGACCATCCCTCTACTCACCCACACCCCCTGTTATTCTGCGGTGACGGCAGCCTCACACCGCAGCGAACCAGTGAACCCTCATACTCCTCTACGCGTGGGCATCCACTGCCGCGTCTTCCCCGGCTCCGCGTCGTCCCCTTCCTAGGCCTCACCGTCGTCCACCTCCCTGGTGCTCTCGACGCGGCGTGGTCAACGTGGTCAAGGAACGACTTCCATCGGATGTGGACTGCATGTGGAGAGGCTGATAGCTGGGTCCACGGCCGCACGCAAGGAAATGCCTCCTTATTACGTGCAAAATAATGATTCCTCCACCTGACAGCTAGGACCCACCGGAAGGGCCTCTGAATTTCACGAAAAACGTTCCCACCGCTGACAGGTCGGACCCACCAGCTATATCTTCGCACGCAAGGAAGTGCCTCCTTATTACGCACAAAAAATGAATACCCCCTGCTAGCTGGGACCCACAATAGTGGCAGGCTGACTTGTGGGCCAACTAAGTTGACGGGGACGGAGGGCTTTGTCAACTTAGTCAATATGAACGATTCTAGCTCCAGTGACCATACGATGTCCACCCAACGGCCGTAGTGCTTCTTCAACCTCTGGTCTTCTTGCTCCAGCCACCCAAAGCAGCGCCGGTCGTGCCTCATGCTCCTGCCTCTCGTGGCCGGCTGCGATGCCGCGGAGGCCTCACCGCCCCCTACTACTCCCACCGCTAGCCAGACCATCCCTCTACTCACCCACACCCCCTGTTATTCTGCGGTGACGGCAGCCTCACACCGCAGCGAACCAGTGAACCCTCATACTCCTCTACGCGTGGGCATCCACTGCCGCGTCTTCCCCGGCTCCGCGTCGTCCCCTTCCTAGGCCTCACCGTCGTCCACCGCCCTAGTGCTCTCGGCGCGGCGTGGTCAACGTGGTCAAGGAACGACTTCCATCAGATGTGGACTGCATGTGGAGAGGCTGATAGCTGGGTCCACGGCCGCAACAAGGAAGTGCCTCCTTATTACGTGGAAAATAATGATTCCTCCACCTGACAACAGGGACCCACCGGACGGGCAACCATATTTCGCGAAAAAACATTTCCCCCCTGACTGCTGGGACCTACCAGCGACATCTTCGCACGCAAGGAAGTGCGTCCGGGCAAAAAAATGATTCGCCCCCTGACTGCTGGGACCCACCAGCTACATCTTCGCACACAAGGAAGTTCCTGACAGTCGGGACCCACCTGGTCGAAGCATATGTAGCGTTGTCATTCTGGTCGCGAACGTGTACGTACATACTGGTCGATGTAGATGCGCGCACGTGTCGTAGTAGAGGCGCGCACGTAGCATGTACACGTACGTACAGCGGCCAGGGTGCAGGAAAGTAAATACGGCCACAAACGTACATACGGGCGGGGTCTTGAACGCCTACTCGCGCATACGTATGGCCAGGGCTCGTGTACATGGCTGGGTCGGAACGGAGAAACTGCGTCATCGTCGTGTTCATGGGGAGGCAACGGAATGCGTCGTGTTCATCGGGAGGCAACGGAATGCATGGGAGCCAACCGGCTTGGACGGAACAGCCGATGGAAACGAGGCCTGGCGTACCGCAGAACGGAGGAAACGACCTTGTGTTCGACCGGCCACGTTTGAAACGGGATCCTGTTCATCGGGAGGGGTCTGGCGTACCGCAAAACGGAGGAAACAGACCTCCTACGGTCGAAACGGGGGTCCTGTTGATCGGGAGGGGTGTGGTGTACCGCAAAATGGAGGAAACGGACTTGTGTTGGAGCGCTACGGTCGAAACGGGGGTCCTGTTCATCGGGAGGGGTGTGGCGTACCGCAAAACGGGACTCCACGGGATACTATTCATCTCCACCGTCGACTCCCTCCAGCCTCCACGGGCAACTGTTCATCCACCGTCGACCTCCTCCAGCCTCCACCTGTGACTGTTCATCCATGGGCTCCTGTTCATCCAGCCTCCACCGCGCGCTACTCCACCGGCTACTGTTCAACCAGCCCTCTCCACGGGCTACTGTTCAACCACCCCTCCACCATCTACTGTTCATCCAGCCCTCCATGGGGTGGTCCTGTTCATCCAGCCCTCCATGGGGTCCTGTTCATCCAGCCCCAACCGGCTCGATCGATCGGGGTCTTGTTCATCCAGAGGCAACACCACGGGGTCCTGTTCATCCACCCCCACCGGGAACTGTTCATCCAACCCCCCCAGCAATGCTCACTGTTCATCCAGAGGTAGCATCGATCGGCTTCAGTTAGCAGAAGTAGCAAAGGAATCGCTCGATCGGGTTCAGTTAACAGCCATCGATCGATCGCTCGGGTTCAGTAATGCATAGCCTGCAGTGCAATCGCTCGGGTTCAGTTAGAGCCCAACGCCTCGCACCCACGCGCGTGCGTGTACGAGAGAAACGCGCATCGCTCGGCCCCGACCACCCACCGTAACCGGGAACACCCCGATATTTTCCTCGCCCTCGCTTCTACCACGGTTTTTTCCGTCATGGACGGCCCAAAGAATGTCATGTAGCTGTGTCTCCGGCCCGCCCAGGACGAAAAACCCATTTTCTGTCATGATTTTTGTCATAGAAGTAGGAGCACACCACATCTATGATGATACCGGGTTTTGACACAATTATCGTCATAGAAGTGTCATAAGTATGACATAATTTTTTTTCGTTCGGCCAAAATGTCACGGATGTGTCTTTTTTTGTAGTGACGTGGACACACTCTCCCCGCTCGTTGCTATGCATCACCTAGATGGATCTTGCGTGTGCGTAGGAAACTTTTTGAAATTACTGCGTTCCACAACAGGCTTGAGCAAGGAAAAGCCTGCACTCAAAAAATGTTTTTGTGCTACTTCTACTACTTTGGACCCAGGCCACTGCCCTACTAGCTCAACTCCCAGGCCCATTGACAAATGCACAGCTCAAACGCGCAGAAATAAATAATGATGGCATTCAAGAGAGTCCATCACATATAGCTAAGTTGCCTGGTACCTCACTGCTTGTCATATAGTAGGAGAACCTAATCGTATTTCATGTTACTACGTATGCTCAGTGGACAATATGTATAACATGTAGAGTAAAAAAGAGATGCAATAAGTGTACAACCTCTTTGGTGAAGCCATGTCGATCTCAGCATGATTGGGTTGGTCGGTGTGGATGGTCCGGCTGACTTGGCTGTCGGAGGAGGGGAAGAAGATCTTAGAGAATCTCCAATAGATGGTCCAAATTTTGGCGGTCCAAAACCGGATATGTAAAATTTGGACCGCCAAAAAGTGCATTTTGGAGCTCCGAAAAACGCTCAATTCCAACAGATGGTCCAAATTGATGGTCCAAAAGAGCAACTCCAATAGATGGTGCAAACCAAAGATGTAAAAATCTGAAAACGGCCGCGCGGCTGCTGCCAGCCACTGTTCAGCCGCGGTTTTGCATTGAAATAGCATCAAAAATTTGAAAATAAAGTGCATCATCATCATAGTTTCAATCAAAAGTGCATCACCATCATAGTATCAAATCCCTCTACCAAAATAGCATCGTCTCAATCAAAGTTTTTCGCCCTAGAAATTAAAATGCACATGAATATTACTCATGCGGGTCATCAACACCACCGGCGTTGTGAACCGCGGTACGATCATCATCTTCACCACCGTCTTGGTCGACGTTCTCAACAAGCAGTGAACTCTCGTTGTCGTGAGCACAACCGAAAGCATCTTCATTGCATCCCATACCGGTCATGTTGCCGATGAAGCCAACTCCAACGCCACTCATGGCCGCCATAGCCACCTCCCAAGCCACCCATCATGTTATCGCCAAAGCCACCTCCCATGCTGCCAAAGCTACCTCCCATGCCGCGAAAGCCACCTTCCATGTTGCCACTGAAGCCACCTCCCATGTTTCCGCCAAATGCACCATTCATCGAACCTCCAATCATGTTCATGTAACCACCCATGGCACCTCCCATGCCTCCTCGCATGCCTCCTCCCATGGCACCTCCCATGCCTCCTCCCATGCCTCCTCCCATGTCTCCTCCCATGCCTCCTCCCATGGCACCTCCCATGCCTCCTCCCATGGCACCTCCCATGCCTCCTCCCATCATCATTTGCCTCATGAGCATTTGCTTCTTCGTGAGCATTTCATAGCGACAAAGTTCAACATATGCCTTTGCCTTGACATCAAGAGTTGATATGTCCATAAGCATAAACTTGAGTGTCCTCTCCTCAACCACCTTCCTCTCCTCGGCCGCGGCCTTCTTCTCCTCTAGGTCCACCGTCCTCTCCTCCACCGCGGAACAAAGAGGAAATATTTGACAAAGCATGCACGAAGAGGAAATATTTACTGTCGGATTTTGGGTTCCGGCAAAACCCTCGAGGTTTGAACACTGGGGTGTGCACGAAGATCTCCCCTACCTAATCACGCCCTCAGCCTCACCGCAATCTCAAGGCCTAGCTCAACGCAAGAGACATGAGATTTATACTGGTTCGGGACACCGTTGTGGTGTAATACCCTACTCTAGGGTGGTGTGGTGGATTGCCTCTCGGGCTGATGATGAATAGTACAAGGGAAGAACAGCCTCCAGAGGAGAGGTGTTCTTGTGCTTGGTGAGTGTGAGGATGATGTGAATCAGTTCAGGCTGAGTTGCCTCCTACTATGGTGGCTAGTCCTATTTATAGAGGTCCTGGTCCTCTCCCCAAATATTGAGCGGGAAGGGAGCCAACAACGGCCAAATTCGAAGGGAGACAACTAGTACAAGTTATCCTGACTAAAGGTGGTCTTCACCTGCCAAAGGCTCTAGTGGTGACGCCGTCTTGGGATCTACGGTGACCTTCATCCTGCCGTCCTGCTAGTCTTGGTCTCGTTGCACCGATATGGAAACCTTTGCCTGATGCCTCGGGACTCCTCGCCTGCGCTTGCTCCTTCAGCACCAAAGAGGAAATGAGGACACTGTGCGCGCTGGCGCCCGACTGGCGCCAGTCGTCATGGCTTGCGTCACAGGAACCTTGCGAGGTGTCTCTTGCCTTGATCTCTCCGCCCCTCACGAGCCAGCCTGGTGAGGTCGCTCCCGAGGAGGTCTTGTGTCGTCCGCCTCGCGAGGCTCGACCCCTCGCGAGGGTCTTGAGTGTTTGTTGGTGAAGATGGGTCGTACAGGGCCGCTGGCGGAGCCACGCCGTGGGCTGCAGGCAGGCAAGTCTGGGGACCCCCATTCCCAGGACACCAACATTTACCAAGTCACTATCACCGAACCACTTGGGTTCATGCGAGCAACGTTTGACAAGCAACCGACCCACTTTTGGCATTCGGCGTTGATGGTGGACCAACATTGGCGTAGAAAGTCGCTCGAACGGAAGTGACCACTTGTGTTGCGCTCATCGAAGTACTCCTTGATGCATTGCCAATAGGTGTTCATCGTTTGGTCACTTCCAACGCTTGCATCTTGAGACATTTTCTTCCAAGGGGTGCATATCAACACATCCTCCATGGTGGTATAATTTCCACTTCTTCCCTTGACAACAGAGCCCTCATCGTCCACATCAAGATTGTCATCATCATATTGGGTTTCATATTCTTGTGACATATACATGTAATCATCATTTGCCACATTTGTCGCGTGCATGAAAGCTTAATCACAAAAACTACAATTGGACGCACAAACAATCAAGAACACACACAATTTGAAACAACAAATGAGAGCACAACCGGAAAATTTATACCTTTGCGAAATTTTGTCGAACATGTTGGAGGCGGTGGCCATTGGCGTGGCCACATCTTCCTCCACGGCCGGCAGTGGTGGTGGGGGAGGTTGAGGAATGGATGTGTGGCTGTTGGAGGAGGCCGTCGGCCGCACCGGCTACGAGTCATCGCCTCGAGCCGCCGCGGCCGCCTTGGAGACCTTCACCGGCCGCGTAGAACTGTCGGTCGGGTTGCAGCTGCGGTTGGCCGGCCATTTTCTGCCGCCTTGGCCCTTCGCCAGCTTCGCCGCCGGTGCGGTGGCCACCGGCCGGGGCGGCACGAATCCGGGCCAGCGGGCGGGGGGCAGCGGCATGGCAGCGGTTGCGGGCGAGATGGCGGCGGCGGCCACGTGGGTCAGCGCACCGGCTGCG
>NC_057799.1:358992152-358993456 GCF_018294505.1 Triticum aestivum
GCCGCCCCAGGCCGCCCCGCACCTCTCCTCCACCGGCCACCTCCTCCACCGCCCCGCCCCCCTCCTCCACCGGCGACCTCCTCCACCGGCCCTGCCTCAGGTGAGCTCTACCCCTTTTTTCCTTTTTTTTCTGTTTTTTTAGTTTTAGGTTTAGGTTTAGTTTAGTTTTAGGGCCGCAAACAACACACTAAAAAAAGTTCGTACATAAAGTAGTTCGTACATAAATAGTAAAAAAACTACTCGGCGTCGCTATCTAGGTCAATCACGGCCGGGCCGTTGCCGCCGTCATCGTCGCTGCTGGACCGGTTCGCGACGTCGTCCCAGTCCACCGGGACGTCGTCCGAATCCTCTTCCTCCTCCACCGCCGGCGCCTGCTGCCACTCCGGCGGCGCCATCGCCGCCTGCAGCGCCGCCATCGCCGCCTGCAGCGCCTCCTCCTCCTGGGCCTCCAGCGCCGCCGCCGCGGCGGCCTCCTCCACTGACTGCACCAGGATCGCGAGGAGCCCGGGCGTGTCCTCCGGGTCGCCGTCCTGCTGGAGCGCCGCCTGCTCCGGCGGGATCACAACCTCGGCCGGGGCTGCTGGGGCGGGGGTGGGAGCGGGTGCCCTGCGCGGCTGGGAGGGCCCGGCTCCACGAGAGAGATCGCCGACAGGGAGCCCTCGGGCGGCGCGCTTGAAGGCGCCGATGACGTCGTTGAACCGCTTGCCCTTCCAAAAATGGCGGCGGCCCTTCCGGTTGTAGCGTCCCCCGGGGTGCGCGCGAAGCTCTGCCGGCGTCGCCGGTACGCCCTGCATGGGGAATCCGTCCGCGGAGATCCTCCACGGCCGCGGCAGCTTCGCCGCCGGCGGCACGTAGAGGCCGAACCAAGCGAGGTCCTCCGTCTGCCCCAACGTGAGGCTCGACGGCCAGTGGCCGCCCGGTGCCGCGCCGTCGGAGTCCGAGTCGTGGACGCCATCCCGCGAAGAGAACGCCGGTGTGAAGAGGGAGAGGAGGGGGGCGAGGCGGTGGAGGAGGTGGCCGGTGTGACCAAACTCGCCGCGCAGGGCGGGTTTTATAGCGCCGGGATTTAATGCGGCAGGGAGGCGCCGCCGCGCAGAAGACGAGAGGGCGGCGGGCGGAAGACGAGATGGCCGCGCGGAAGACGAGAGGGCGGCGGGCGGAAGACGAGACGGCCGCGCGGAAGACGAGACGGCCGCGCGGAAGACGAGAGGGCGGCGCGCGGAAGACGAGATGGCGGCGTTGACCGCGAGGCATCGGGGCACGCGGGGCAGGCGAGGCGGCAGCCGGCAACGCGGCAGGCGTGC
>NC_057799.1:358993807-359017768 GCF_018294505.1 Triticum aestivum
GCCTCAGCGGGGGCGGCCGACGCGACGCGACGCGGCGGCCGAGGCGGAAGTGGCGCCGCAGGCCGAGGCGGAAGCGGGGGCAGCCGATGCGGCGGGCGAGGCGGAAGCGGACGGCAAAGGCACTAGAAAGTTTGCCGTCCGCGGCGGACGGCAAAGGCCTGCCGTTAGCCACTTAACGGACTGAGAGCACAATTATTGCCGTCTGCTCTCGTTGCCGTCCGCGGCAGACGGCAACGGTCCTTTGCAGTCAGCCGCCAGGAAGCAGACGGCAAAGCAGCTGTTTACCGTAGCCTACTTTGCCGGAGCCTTTTGCCGTCTGCGGCTGACGGCAAAGGCCTTTGCCGTCCGCCGTGGCGGACGGCAAAATAGCTGATTCCTGTAGTGTCTCCGCCGCTGTCAACGGATATATCTGATGGAAATATGCCCTAAAGGCAATAATAAAGTTATTATTTATTTCCTTATATCATGATAAATGTTTATTATTCATGCTAGAATTGTATTAACCAGAAACATGATACATGTGTGAATACATAGACAAACAGAGTGTCACTAGTATGCCTCTACTTGACTAGCTCGTTGATCAAAGATGGTTATGTTTCCTAGCCATAGACATGAGTTGTCATTTGATTAACGGGATCACGTCATTAGGAGAATGATGTGATTGACTTGACCCATTCCGTTAGCTTAGCACTTGATCGTTTAGTATGTTGCTATTGCTATCTTCATGACTTATACATGTTCCTACGACTATGAGATTATGCAACTCCCGTTTACCGGAGGAACACTTTGTGTGCTACCAAACGTCACAACGTAACTGGGTGATTATAAAGGTGCTCTACAGGTGTCTCCGAAGGTACTTGTTGAGTTGGCGTATTTCGAGATTAGGATTAGTCACTCCGATTGTCGGAGAGGTATCTCTGGGCCCACTCGGTAATACACATCACTATAAGCCTTGCAAGCATTGTAAGTAATGAGTTAGTTGCGGGATGATGTATTACGGAACGAGTAAAGAGACTTGCCGGTAACGGGATTGAACTAGGTATTGAGATACCGACGATCGAATCTCGGGCAAGTAACATACCGGTGACAAAGGGAACAACGTATGTTGTTATGCGGTTTGACCGATAAAGATCTTCGTAGAATATGTAGGAGCCAATATGGGCATCCAGGTTCCGCTATTGGTTATTGACCAGAGAGGTGTCTCGGTCATGTCTACATAGTTCTCGAACCCGTAGGGTCCGCACGCTTAAACGTTCGTTGACGATATAGTATTATATGAGTTATGTATGTTGGTGACCGAATGTTGTTCGGAGTCCCGGATGAGATCACGGACATGACGAGGAGCTCCAGAATGGTCCGGAGGTAAAGATTCATATATTGGATGATATGGTTAGGCCAAGGGGTCAGGCCCACGGGGCTATAAGTCGGTGCAAAAGGAGTTTTGCGGGGGCCAAGGGGCCAAACGCCAGAGACCCTGGCGTCTGGCCCTGGGCCAGACGCCGAGGCCCATGGCGTCTGGGCCAGACGCCAAGGATTGTGGCGTTTGGTCCTGGAGTCCGAGTGGGACTCTTGCCTTTCGGGCAAAACCGACTTTGAGGAGGCTTTTGCTCCAAGTTTCGACCCCAAGGCTCAACATATAAATAGAGGGGCAGGGCTAGCACCAAAGACACATCAAGAAACACCAAGTCGTGTGCCGGCAACCCCGTCCCCTCTAGTTTATCCTCCGTCATAGTTTTCGTAGTGCTTAGGCGAAGCCCTGCGGAGATTGTTCTTCACCAACACCGTCACCACACCGTCATGCTGCCGGAACTCATCTACTACTTCGCCCGTCTTGCTAGTTCAAGAAGGCGAGGACGTCACCGAGCCGAACGTGTGCAGAACTCGGAGGTGCCGTGCTTTCGGTACTTGGATCAGTCGGATCGTGAAGACGTTCGACTACATCAACCGCGTTGATATAACGCTTCCGCTTACGGTCTACGAGGGTATGTAGACAACACTCCCCTCTCGTTGCTATGCATCACCATGATCCTACGTGTGCGTAGGATTTTTTTTTAAATTACCACGTTCCCCAACAATCTCCACCGCCGTTGTCGCCGTAGCGAGCTCATTGCCAAGTTAGGGTA
Organism: Triticum aestivum; assembly: GCF_018294505.1. Taxonomy (NCBI): domain Eukaryota; kingdom Viridiplantae; phylum Streptophyta; class Magnoliopsida; order Poales; family Poaceae; genus Triticum; species Triticum aestivum. Next base: position 358,995,931 of record NC_057799.1, read on the forward strand.
TGAGTTCGATCCTTTCTGCTTTCTCACTCCGATTCTTAGCACGAAGACAATGCGATGATTCTTGCCACGATTGAGATTATTCCATCCAGCAAAAACTTCCTTTAGATTAGTTTTGATTTGAAAATTTAGGGTTAGGTTTCCGCCGAATTCATCTCGTACCGACCGAGTTGTGGAAATCGGTCTCACCGATTTAGCCTAGGCCATTGCACTTGTGATTTTCGGTCTGGCCGAAACTTACAAATCGGTGTGGCCAAGTTCGATTCTCAGTGAAACCCTAGCAATCTCGGAGTCAACGAACTGTGTCTCGGTCTGATCGATTTCACTAGTTTAGACTCTAATATTGCTTCGGTGTCACCGAGTTCAACAAATCGGTAGCTCCGAAATGCTTTCTGTAGAAAACTAAAACCAAGTTTTTGACTCAATTGTTTTGCAAAATCTCTGCACTTTGTGATGCTCATCCACTCTATCTCAACTATATCTATTCAGAGGGTCAGCTTGCAGTTTTAGCCATGTCAGACCAGAGTGATAGCCAGAACAAGTCTGAGGAACAAGTTAACTTGAGTGAGGGCACTAGTCTCTCTAGCAGCTATGATGAGGGTAGCAGAAGCACCCCAAGCAACTTGCCAAAAGCTGCAACCAGGACAAGGAGGAAGAGAAACTCAGAATCATAAGATGGAGACTTTGTTGTTGATGAGGAGGTCACTTCAAAGAAAAATGTTGTCAAGAAAGAGTTTGGCACAACAGCTTCAACCAAGCCTGGTTTGCACAAGAAAGCTCCTGCCAAGAGAGTGCCAATGTCAAAAGCTAAAGCATCTACTCTGGAGGAAGCTCAGCCAACAAAGGAGTCTGGTGAAGGCAAGAAGATAAAGGAAAGGGTCAAGAAGATCATGGCTAGAGTTATTGGAAAGCCATCTATGATGATCCAATCTGATGAGGAAGAAGATGATGAAGAGGATGCTGCACCATCACCCAAGACTCAGAAGTTGATGGGGGATGCCATCAAGTCAGGGGCTGCTCCATCAAAGCCCAAGACTGCCCCCAAGGCTGATGCTGCTGCTCAAGTCTCTAAGCCAACAGCACCAAAGAGATCAACTAGAAACATACCAACAGCTGAGAAGAACAAGGCCCCAGTGCTTGAAATGGAAGAAGAAGAAGAGCCCCAGGTGCTCAGAAAACTCAAACCAAAGATTCCTGATCATGATGACAATCATCCAGTTGCTGAGAATATGAAGGAAAGAAAAGATGTAGGACTCAGACTGTGGAGACAGTCAGACCCCTATGCTGTGAGAAGAAGAACTGTTGTGGACTACAGATTTCACACTAAGGAACAGCAGGACTTCTATGAGACTGTGCTCTTGGATAAGAAGCCCATTGTGTGTGACATGAAATGGGTGGACTGGAAATATATTGACAACAATGAAGATCACTTTCCCGGAGTTCATGAGAGCTCCGAACTCAATGGAGCGGATACTTTTGTGGGTTAGAAATTGACCAAATGGAATGATGAGCTGATCATGCAGTTTTACTCTACTGCTCACTTCTATCCAGATGGGAAGATTGTCTGGATGACTGAGGGAACAAGATACCAGTCTACAGTTGCTGAGTGGGCCAAGCTTATCAATGCCCCTGAAGAGCATGAGGATGGCACTGATGTCTATGCCAAGTGCAAGAAAGATCACAACTCCATGGCCAATATGTACAAGGAGATACCTGACAAGGCCTTGGAGACACACAAGCTAGGCTCAGTGTACTATCTATTGTCTGGATTGGCCACCATGAACACTATATTGAGGCACACTTTGTTGCCCAAGTTAGGAGATCACATGATGATCAGAGGCCACTCCATCAACTTGCTTCAGATGTTTGATGTGCCACAGAAATTTAAAGTGATGAGTTTGATTGTTGAGACTATCAAGAGAACTGCAGCAGATGAGAAGAGATCATGTGGGTATGCTCCACACATTCAGATGCTCATAAATTCCAAGATGGGCATAGACACATATCTGTTGGATAAAGAGCACCTTCCCTTGAGGCCTGATTTTGATGATAACATTGTTGTGATGGATCCTACTCATCCAACTTCTGTAGAGGCTCAAGAGAAGAGAGAGAAGGCACAAGCTGAAAAAGCTTCAAGGATTCCAGATCCTTCTGCAGTCAATCTCAAGACCAAGCAGGACCAGCTCAGCTATCTGCTTGAGGCCACTTTGAGAATAGAGAAATGACTAGCTACCCTGACTCGAAATCAAGAGAGCCTTGAAAGGATTTTTAAGACAAAGCTTCATGACTTGGATGTCAAAATGACTGAGATTCATACTTCAGCGGAGAAGATTCAAGAAGAGCTTGAGGACAGAAGTGACAGGACAACCACAGATGCATATCAGAGGGTGCCCAGAAGATAGAGGTCTGCAACAGTGCCAGTGACAGACACTAGGGCTACAACTTCAGCTCCTGCAGCCACAACTTCAGTTGCCCCTCTAGTGGCAACTCCTCCAGCTCCACAGACTTCTTCAGATGCATTCGTCACAGGACTCCTCTCCACGCCACCTTCACACTCCGGAGCTCCAGGAGATCAAGCTTAGAGAGCCGCATAGCACTATGCATTTTTCAAGTTTTTTGGTAACTTGTTGCCAAAAGGGGAGAAAGTGTATAGATCATAGGCTTCGAGAGAGAGAGAGAGTGTGTGTGTTTTGCTTCTTTTTGCCTCTCTTGCTACTTTATTTGCTTGCTTATTTGGATGATACTCTATTTATGTGTGTGTGTGTGTGAGATACTTATATGGTCATGTGCTTGATCATATCATACTTTAATGTTTGTGCTTGAATGATGATATTCTATCTCTCATGTATGATCACTCACATTTTGTCTTAGTGATGAGTGCATGTTATGTACGTTCTATCATTTTGAGCGCTCCACCAAGATGTATGTGACATGGAAGAGTAGCCCATGATCCTAATCTATTGTGCATTTGCATTCAAAAGCAGATTATAAATAATGCACAAATTTAGGGGGAGCTCTTGCTTATCACATACTTCTCAAAGCGACGATGTATTTCACTCTTATTATCATTTGTCGAAGCTTTGATCTATATGTTATCATCAATTACCAAAAAGGGGGAGATTTAAAGTGCAACTAATCCCTAGGTGGTTTTGGTAATTCTTAACAACATATAACTCATTGAACTAATATTCTTTCAAGATAATCATTTCAGAAAGTTCAATAATCGGCATGGCATAGACAAAAGATGTGGACCCCTCAAAATGCTAAGGACAAATATTGGCAAAATCTCAAGACTCTACATTTTCATTTTAGTGATCCAAGATCACATTGAGTCCATATGAAAAGCCAATACTATTAAAAGGGGATGAGGTGTTGCTTAATGGCTTGCTTGCTCAAAATTCTTAATGATATGCTCCAAAAGCCCTCAACCACTTTCTCATTTCCACATATGTCCTAAACCTAAAGTCAAACTCGGCCCCACCGATTTGATCTATCCGGCGCCACCGAGTTCACTTGACATAGCCATAGCCAGAAACCCTAATCAGTTCGGTCTTATCGATAGGGATCTCGGTCCCACCGAGTTGGCAATGCAAACTCTCTGTTTCCTTTTTGTAACGTTTCGGTCTCACCGAAATGAGCGATCGGTCCCACCGAGTTTTCCTGACCTACTCTCTGTTTTCTTGTTACTGAAATCGGTCACACCGAGTTGAAGTAATCGGTTAAACCGAGATCAAGTCTTGCCCTAACCCTAGCGCATCGGTCTCACCGAGTTTCACTATTCGGTCCCACCGAGTTTGGTAAATTGTGTGTAACGGTTAGATTTTGTGTGGAGGCTATATATACCACTCCACCCCCTTCTCCATTCAGAAGAGAGCCATCAGAACATGCCTACACTTCCAACATTCATTTTCTAAGAGAGAACCACCTACTCATGTGTTGAGACCAAGACATTCCAATCCAACCACAAGAATCTTGATCTCTAGCCTTCCCCAAGTAGCTTTCCACTCAAATCATCTTTCCACCATATCCAAATCTGTGAGAGAGATTTGAGTGTTGGGGAGACTATCATTTGAAGCACAAGAGCAAGGAGTTCATCATCAACACACCATCTATTACCTTTTGGAGAGTGGTGTCTTCTAGATTGGTTAGGTGTCCTTTGGGAGCTTCCATCCAGATTATGGAGTTGAACCAAGGAGTTTGTAAGAGCAAGGAGATCGCCTACTTCGTGAAGATCTAACCAAGTGAGGCAAGTCCTTCTTGGGCGATGGCCATGGTGGGATAGATAAGGTTGCTTCTTCGTGGACCCGTCGTGGGTGGAGCCCTCCGTGGAGTCGCGCAACCGTTACCCTTCGTGGGTTGAAGTCTCCATCAACATGGATGTACGATAGCACCACCTATCAGAACCACGCCAAAAATCTCCGTGTCTACATTGCGTTTGCTCCCTCCAAACTCCTCCCCTTTACCTTCATATGCAGTGATTTACATTCCGCTGCTATACTCTTAGAATTGCATGTGTTGGTTGATTGCTTGACTTCTGATAAGTTGCTAAAATCTGCCAAGACTTAAAATCAGGAAAGGACTAGATTTTTATTTGGTCAAGTAGTCTAATCACCCTGCCTCTAGACATACTTTCGATTCTACAAGTGGTATCAGAGCTTTGGTCTCCATTTGCCTTGATTTCCATAGCTTTGGTGATCATAGCCTTGGTTTCACAACCTTGGATAGTATGGTGTCTAGTGAGGGAAATTACCACCGTAGAGGTCCTTACTTTTATGGTACTAATTTTGCTAGTTGGAAGCATAAAATGAAAATGCATATTCTTGGACATAACCCCGCCGTTTGGGCTATTGTGTGTATTGGCTTGCAAGGTGAATTCTTCGATGGAATAGAACCAAATCGTGAAGCTACCATGGAAGAACTGAAGATGCTGCAATACAATGCTCAAGCTTGCGATACCGTCTTCAACGGATTGTGCCCCGAAGAATTCAAAAAAATCAGCCGTCTTGAGAATGCAAAGGAAATTTGGGATACTTTGATTGATATGCACGAAGGTACCGACTCCGTCAAGGAATCCAAATTGGACGTGCTTCAAAGTCAACTTGACAAGTTCAAAATGAAGGATGGTGAGGGTGTCGCTGAAATGTACTCTAGGCTTGCTCTCATCACAAATGAGATTGCCGGCTTAGGAAGTGAAGAGATGTCGACAGATTCATCACCAAGAAGATCCTAAGAGCCTTGGATGGAAAATACGACACCGTGTGCACATTGATCCAAATGATGCCCAATTACAAAGATCTCAAGCCAACGGAAGTCATTGGTAGAATTGTTGCTCATGAGATGTCACTCAAGGATAAAGAAGATCTTCACAACAAGTCTAGTGGTGCTTAGAAAGCCTCATGTGATGCTCCTACATCATCAAGTGAGAAACAAGCCTTCAATGAAGAATTGAGCTTAATGGTGAAGAACTTCAACAAGTTCTACAAGAGTAGAAGCAAAGAACGAAGTTCCAAGTCAAGGTCCTACAATGACAAAAGATCTTCTAGTCATGAGAGAAATTGCTATAATTGTGGATGACCCAGACACGGAGGTACTTATTGCCTCCCTCGCCCTTTCGTGTAGGTCCAATCATGTCCAACTCCTATACATCAAAGGGCCAAATTATGGGAATTGTTTCAAGGGTTCTAGCTGGTAAGTGGTTGGCTTTAGCAAATAGTTGGCATCCCAGTCATTTGTTGACGATATCAACAGGGGCGGATCTAGATTGGAAATTACCCGGTGTCCACGTAGAAGAATGCATGCCTACACATCAAATAATTCAATGATCTACACACTAAATCAATGGATTACATTAAGCAAGTTCAAATTGGACCCGGTGCCGGTGACATCGGCTAGCTCTACATAGCTACGCCCCTGGATATCAACTGTGTCTGCCCACGTCGTAGGATAATAGAAGACAACACGGAAGGCCTTGGTCACCAGGGTCCGAGGAGCCGCATGGTACCCTCAAGTGCCGGAGTGAATCTCGTGCAGGAGTTGCTGACCCTTCTCGTCGTTGTGGTTGTTGTTGCCGCCGTCGTGGCCGTGGTGGGGATGCCTAGGATAAGAAACGTGACGGCAGAGAGGGTGGGCGCGAGGAAGAGGCCTGGAGCTCCTGCTTCCGCGCATCGACGAGCGCTTCTTCTCCACCGACACCAGCACTTACGCCGTTGCATTCCACAAGCATGCCCCTGCCTCCCGTGTAGGAGGATGGCGTCACCGCCTCCCCAACCACCGTCACCTGCCTCGCACCTCTGCCTCACGGACAAAGCCATTGTCGCACTATTGCAACATAGGAGCTCCCCTGGCCGTGGCTGAAATTGGTTTGCTCGGGAGCACCCGTCGCCGCTCCCCGCGAAGCAGCACCTCCGCAGACTCCTCCTCCTTGTGACACGACAACCGATGGCCCGCGAGCCTCTGCCTTTGCGCCACACCACTGCGCCACCGCTGGTAATCGGACAACACCATTGCGAGAGAACCGCCAAGGGGAGGAATGATTCGGCGCTGCTATGTGATGGAGGGGGTGGTCGGTGGGAAGAAAGAGGAGAGGGAGGGGGTAGCGACGAGAGAGATGGAGATGAGTGGTGCGAAGACGAGTGTATGCGTTCACGACGTCTGCCTTTTTTTTGAATGATTTCGTTCGCTGACGTGGTTGTTGTCTTGTGCTCTAAGATTCGTGCTCAAATCCAACGGTGAAAGAGACGTTCATCCCAAAAGCCCAAAAACTTGACATAGTGAGATGTACAGTGATTCCATAGGAAAAAGAGTTAAGAGCATATCTAGTAGATCCCATATAAGTCCGGCGAAGTGCGTTTTCCGGCCGTTTTACGGATGGGCAAAAAAAAGGTCCGACAAGGTCCGGTAAAAAGGGCTCGGCCCGTAAACCTCCCTCCATTCCTCCATAATGCGGGCGCCGGTGCATTTTAGCGTTCCCGTCCCGCAATCCCCACATCCACCTCCCCCGCGAAATCCATTCTCTGGCGATAAATCCCTACACCTCCGGCGACGTTTTGCGACGCATTTGACCACCGGAGACGGTGTCCGTTGGATCCGGGTTTGGCGGCGGCGGGGGGTTCGGGTGCCGTGGGGGGTTCGGCGGCCGCAGTGGGTTCGATGCCCGCAAGCAACGCAAGGACGATGAGGCCGGAAGCTCCTTCTACGCCCTCCGGTGTCGAAAAGGCACAAGGAGCAGGCGCGCCGCCGTGACGCGCAGTCCCGTAGCGCCGGGTCGGAGACTATCCGTCGCCTCGGGCAGATGTTCGATCTGCCCATCTAGCGCCCCCGGGTGGCCGAGCGTGCGTGGTGGGCGGCGAAGGAGGCCGCCGCCGCCTGAGATGCAGCGGCGGCTGCGCGCGTGCCGGCGCTCCGGGAGGAGTACCAACTCGCCTCGACCCTCTCCGGCACGCTAATCTACCACACCCTCCACGGCAACGAGCCCCCGCCCCGTGAGGACGACTTCGGCGACTCCGACGACGAGTAGATGCTAGTATGAACTATCTAGTCTAGTTGTTTCAGTTTGACCTATCTATCGGTGTGCTATGTGCGAAACTATCTATCTAGTAGTTTAATTTGCTTGTATGTATGAACTATGTTTGTGGAACTACGGTGATGGCTATGACGCGAAGGCTTGTGGAGCTATCTATGTTTGAAATCGAGTACAAATCTGACGACATTTAACAAAATCTATCATGCGAGGAGGCCGCCGTCCCGTAAATTTTGTTTACAAGATACTATAAACGAAATTTACAGGACAGTTGTATACCGCTCTAAGCATCACATAACAAAAGGATGAACAATTAGCACGGGAAGGACCCAAAATAGTATTCTCTATACATCAACGCCTTGTTCGCGAAAACATCCAAGGAAACTATCGAATATATCCCCATCTTCCCTTTTATCCACGTCCATCTTTTTCCTCTTCCCCTCGCGGCGGCGTCGTGGGTGGAACCCGCTCCAGGCATTCTTCCACCGAAGAATCGGGACGTAGGTAACGAACCCTAACTTGTTTGGACTGCTCCGATCTTTTCTCCTGATGATCTAATTCTCTGTTTCTCTTGGATCGGTACCCCAACCCCGTCCAGTTTTCCGCGGCTAGATTTGGCGTCGGGAGAGGAAATTCGATCTGAAAATGGGGTTGTTCCGGGCCGCGTCGGGTTTAGCCCGGGTGGCGCTGCGGAGGAGCCTGTCGTGCGCTCCGGCGAGCCCGTTCGCCGGCCCCGCGCCGCGGTACTTCCACTCGACGCTCCCCCGGCGGTACGCGGCGCCTGAGCCCCGCGCCGTGCCGCTCTCGCGCCTCACCGACAGCTTCCTCGATGGCACCAGCAGCGTGTACCTCGAGGAGCTGCAGCGGGCGTGGGAGGCGGACCCGACCTCCGTCGACGAGTCCTGGGACAACTTCTTCCGGAACTTTGTCGGGCAGGCCGCCACGTCCCCCGGCATATCCGGCCAGACGATCCAGGAGAGCATGAGGCTGCTGCTGCTCGTGCGCGCGTACCAGGTGAGCGGCCACATGAAGGCCAAGCTCGATCCTCTCGGGCTGGAGCAGCGCCCGGTTCCGGATGTCCTGGACCCGGCGTTCTACGGCTTCTCTGAGTCTGATTTGGATCGGGAGTTCTTCCTCGGGGTGTGGAGGATGGCTGGGTTCTTGTCGGAGAATCGGCCTGTGCAGACACTTCGTTCTGTGTTGGGACGCCTGGAGCAGGCCTACTGTGGCACCATTGGTTACGAGTACATGCACATACCTGACCGCGAAAAGTGCAACTGGCTGAGGGAGAGGATCGAGACAGTTAACCCAAGGGAGTACACCTATGATCGTCGCCAGGTCATGCTCGACAGGCTCATCTGGAGTACGCAGTTTGAGAATTTCCTGGCACAGAAGTGGACCACTGCAAAGCGTTTCGGCCTGGAAGGTGCAGAGACACTGATTCCTGGTATGAAGGAGATGTTTGACAGGGCAGCTGATCTTGGTGTAGAGAGTATTGTCATTGGGATGCCACACAGAGGCAGGCTCAATGTCTTGGGAAACGTCGTACGTAAGCCCTTGCGACAGATCTTCAGCGAGTTTAGTGGTGGTACCAAGCCTGTCAATGAGGGGGAGGGTTTGTATACAGGGACAGGCGATGTCAAGTACCATCTAGGAACTTCATATGATAGGCCTACCAGAGGTGGGAAACATATCCATCTATCGTTGGTTGCAAATCCAAGTCATTTGGAAGCAGTCGATCCTGTTGTTGCTGGGAAGACCAGAGCAAAGCAGTACTATTCCAATGATCTTGACAGGACCAAGAATCTAGGGGTGCTATTGCATGGTGATGGAAGCTTCTCAGGGCAGGGTGTTGTGTATGAGACCCTGCATCTGAGTGCACTTCCAAACTACACCACCGGTGGAACAATTCATCTTGTGGTCAATAATCAGGTTGCATTCACTACTGATCCGATGTCAGGGAGATCTTCACAGTATTGTACAGATGTAGCCAAAGCATTGGATGCTCCAATTTTCCATGTGAACGGTGACGACTTGGAGGCTGTGGTTCATACTTGTGAACTTGCTGCGGAGTGGAGGCAAACATTTCATTCTGATGTAGTGGTGGATATTGTATGCTACCGTCGATTTGGGCATAATGAGATTGACGAGCCCTCCTTCACCCAGCCTAAAATGTACAAGGTATTGTCCAGACCCCACCCCGCCCCCAAAGGAAAGAAAAAAGGAAAACACCATTATGATTATGATCTGGCACACAATTCTATATGCATTTGGCCTTTTCATTCTTAATTTTAGTCCTGATTATTCCTTACTTTTGACTAAACACCATCTTTGGAACTCTGGCTAATTATCATTTAGTAGACATAACTGTGAGCCTTAAGACGCCTTAAGTATTTTACTTATCTATTGGTAAACAGAACTAGAAAGATTGCCATGAATCAGCAATAAAACTGATTCTGCGTAATAAAATAGCGATATTACTATACAAGCAACTTAAGATATATCTTTCTATCTGAATCAGGTGATTAGGAACCACCCAAGTGCGCTTGAGATATATCAAAACCAGCTGTTAGAATCGGGGAAGATCTCCAAGGAAGATATTGACAAGATACACAAGAAGGTCAGCACCATACTGAATGAGGAATTCAAAAAGAGCAAAGACGATATCCCCAACAAGAGGGACTGGCTTTCAGCTTACTGGACTGGGTTTAAGTCCCCAGAACAGATTTCACGTATCCGAAACACCGGGTAAATGATTCTTTCCTTCCAGTTTGGTAGTTTCTGTGTTTCCCTCCACATTTTGTGTGAGTGTATTTGATGTAATGCATTTGCAACAATGCAGTGTCAAGCCAGAGATTCTAAAACGTGTTGGTGAAGCCATGACAACACTGCCAGAAACATTCAAACCTCACAGGGCTGTCAAGAAGATTTTTGATTTGCGTCGCCAAATGATTGAGACTGGGGAAGGCATTGACTGGGCAGTGGGTGAAGCACTTGCTTTTGCAACTCTTATAATTGAGGGGAACCATGTCAGGTTAAGTGGCCAGGATGTTGAGAGAGGTACATTCAGCCACCGCCATTCTGTCATCCATGACCAAGAAACTGGAGAGCAGTACTGCCCACTTGATAATCTTGTCATGAACCAGAATGAGGAACTATTTACTGTAAGCAACAGGTAAGAATTGTAGTCTGCTAACTTGTTCCAGTTAGGGGTGCACATGGGTTACTTCAGTTAGATTTCTTATATGATGAAACATGAAATCACCATAAGCAGATAGACTGAAAACTGTATCAGCTAGTTTAGTTATAATGTTGGTTTTATGTTGTACATAGTGATTGATTTTATATCCATATACATAAGAGAAAGCTTAAGGCTGGCTTGATCCACCAGTATTTGACAGTGGACACATAACTGACCAATTATGCTCATTATTGTCAACTCTGGAATGGAGAATTGACAATACCCTTTTTATTTCTAAGGAGAACGGTTAGAACATAAACAAATTGGGGCCAGTATTACTGAAGATGCAATTTGGCATGCTAAGGCTCCAAAAATTTGTCCTTAGCCAAATAATTGGTGTTTTTTGCTGATACATTCTCATGATTTTTTAGCAGCTGAGGTATGCAACAAGTTTTGTACCTGTTGAATTGAGCAGCACATGTGGCATGTGTAGCAGACATGTTGCTCAGGGATGGAATCATGGCTAAATGCATGTTGTATAATTTTGGAGCATTATATGTCCTGGGATGATCTAGAGAAATAGAAAATGACTAACTAAACACCATCTTGGAATAATTGGTAGACCCAAAACAAAGTTGGTTTAGAAGGTTGATTTCTACATGCTCATAATTGTCTGGAACTGTTAAGAAAATCTGAAGCGAGGAAACGAAGAGGAAATTCTTAGCAAATTGTTATATTCTCTGAACTGACTAAATTAGTAATTTTAGGTAGAGACTACTTGACGACGTCATAACCTTGTCATCTGAATATAAGCTTGTCATTTAAATAATTATTTAAATATATATATACTGATGTTGTCTCTTGATGTATTTCCCTTTTTTAATTGATCTGGTTTACCATCACCTGATGTGTGCTATAATTTGCACAGTTCCCTGTCAGAATTTGCTGTTCTGGGCTTTGAGTTAGGTTATTCAATGGAGAACCCAAACTCACTGGTTTTATGGGAAGCACAGTTTGGCGATTTTTCAAATGGGGCTCAAGTGATATTTGATCAGTTCATTAGTAGCGGAGAGGCAAAATGGCTCCGCCAGACTGGGCTTGTTGTCTGCCTTCCTCATGGATATGACGGTCAAGGGCCTGAACATTCTAGTGCGAGAATGGAGCGCTTCCTTCAGGTATCATTTTGCCCAGGTTGCAAGGATGTGGACACAAGTATCTCTTCCATTTAAAGTACCTGTATTATATGCACATAAAAGGAACATATGAGGAGAGCACTTACTGTAAATTAGCTCTTACACAATTTTATCATGGTATACACGCACAGTGCTGGAACTGCCATAACCATACACCACACTATTTATATAAATATTCCCCATTTACTGGCAAAATGTATTTTTTTCCCTCCACTTTCTTGCTTATTATGGCTTTCCTGTTCGCATGACCTAACGAGGACAAAGCTAAATACCTCATAGGCAAACCTCTTTTCATGAGAGTGCATGTTAATTGCGCAACATTTGTATTGTGCTTCCTCTACTTCTGAGTTCTATAGAAAGTTGCAACTACACCAAACTTGATTCTTAGTTGGACTTCTGTATCATGCAATTTATGGGTTGTACTTCACAACACGTGAGAGCCAAAATCCATGTAGCATTGGTGAAGCATTTTGAAGATAGTTCATTGAAATACTTGCCAAATATGTTAAATTGCATATTTTGTTAATATAAATACAAACCTGCAGAACCAACAAATTCTGCAACTATGAAGTTTCTTTCCTAGGCCTGGGTCATGGAGATCTTAAATGCTGCTACCTTTTGGTTTAGCTATATTCCTTTTTAAGAATGTCCATGATTGCAGATGAGTGATGATAACCCCTATGTTATACCTGAGATGGATCCAACACTGAGGAAGCAAATCCAGGAGTGCAACTGGCAGGTCGTGAATGTCACAACTCCTGCAAACTATTTCCATGTGCTGCGTCGCCAGGTGAATATAATAATACAACCTCCCTCCCCCCACCCCGTCCTCCTGCCCTTCGCAACCATCTTTCGGTGCATTAACCTGTATCTTCCTCTGTTTGCAGATACACCGGGATTTCAGAAAGCCTTTAATTGTGATGTCTCCAAAGAATCTCCTCCGTCACAAGGACTGCAAATCCAGTCTATCTGAATTCGATGATCTTGCTGGTCACCCTGGATTTGATAAGCAAGGGACACGCTTCAAGCGTCTAATAAAAGACCGGAATGACCATAAGGACCTTGAGGAAGGAATCAGACGTCTAGTTCTTTGTTCTGGAAAGGTAGGTTATGTTATACTTGCTGGAAGCTATACGTCCAACAAAGTTGCAAACTCAGCTTCTTCACCTACTTATTTTATAACTAACTTTGCTATGATCTAGGTGTACTATGAATTGGATGAAGAAAGAAAGAAGTCGGATTCCAATGATGTCGCAATATGTAGAGTTGAGCAGCTCTGTCCATTCCCCTATGACCTCATTCAGCGCGAGCTGAAGAGATATCCAAGTATGTGGCAAAAAATACCTTGCTCAAATATTTCCATTGCGTTGCTATATCGAGTAGTCCTTTTTCTCTTCGTGAAAACATACAAGGTTTGCATGTAGGTAGATAAACTCTTCTACCTTACATGCCAATTTTATTTGAAATGGGGTACAGAACAATAGGAAGTGATCGGTCAAGTAGGCAGGACTATGTATTTTATTAACCAGGATACCTGTTTCTAGTTAAAAAAACATTTTTGTTGATCCAGTATACTTGTGAGTATGAGATACCTCATATTGTATGCTCTAGTGAATTCTAGTAATAACCACCAAAAAGATGATGAAGCCTAGCAGCACTAAAAGTATATACTGTCTGCGTGTTTCTGTTTTGCAGATGCCGAGATTGTTTGGTGCCAAGAAGAACCGATGAACATGGGGGCGTATACCTACATCAATCCTCGCCTGCTGACTGCGATGAGGGCGCTCGGTCGTGGCAGCATAGATGATATCAAGTATGTTGGAAGGGCCCCTTCTGCAGCCACAGCTACAGGTTTCTATACTGTCCATGTGCAGGAGCAAACTGAGCTCGTGAAGAAGGCGCTGCAGCGAGACCCCATCAAGTCTCCGCTCTGAACATGTAGATTCTTTGCATAGCCATCAGAACTTCTGATCTCCTACCATGCAGAAAAACAACAGGTCTTAATTACATCTCTTCAGCCATTTGGTGAATAATCGTTATGCATGTGTGGTGCCGCACATTAGAAACGGTCTGAGGTCCATTTTGAGTGCATAATTTTTTCCCGTCAAAGCTTTTTGGTCTACATCCTTTTGTTTTTCTGGGTGCTAAGGTTAAACAAGCTGTATCCAGTTCTCCCTTTGCCAATAAAGAAGTGTACCCAGTACTGATGTATGTATGTCCTACGAGACGCTCCGTCCCTACGGCTGTGCCTAGTTTATGATTCCAGTCTGTCTCTCTCAAATACTTGGAAAGAAACTAGTTCAGTGAAGTACTAGCACACCATCTCCCAGGCCACTTATATGTGTGGCACATGCTTTCGTCACCAGACATGCGTTAAGCAGGCTTCTTTTGTTATTGTTATGTCTGAACTGGCCGTTTTCTTTCTTTCCTTTTCCTTTCTAGATGGAAGATCCATGACTTGCCTAATAGATCCATTTCTTTTTTGGAAAAAGAAATTTTCAATCTTGTAACCCTCATGTGCTATACACAGAAAATCGAATTGGCATCCAACAACGAGAAACTGGATTGGGGCCACCTGGGCCTCCTAACGGGCCGAGGGCCATAGCACTAGCAAAAGGACACCGGGAAATAAAAAGGGGAAAATGACGATCCTACGCTTCGACTCAAAAAAAGAAAAAGAAAAGAAGAGGCGCTTGATGTTTAAGAACAGGAAGACAGATAGCAAATGCAGTGTTCGTACACTCATTAATGGAGCTTAAGGCAAGGACCAGCTGTACAAATCCAAGCGTGATTTCTCTGTCAGTACTGTCCGGACAATGATAATCACTTGGTCCTTCCCAACTGGCTCTTGTTTGTGTCCCTTGCATAAAGCACTCATTCATTGAACGGCGGCTCCGTGGGTGCATCTCCAGATTCAGACACCGAGAGGGAACGAGATCCTCTGACGTAGGAGAAACTACTGCCGAGGGACGTTGATGCGTGTAGGCCGTTCTTTTCGCATCCAACAGCAGGAGGTGAAACCGGGTGAAAACACAACGGATGAGTTAGCTCGCCGGCACGCCCAGCTTCAGGGTCGTGGTCGGCTGTACCACGCCGACGCCGTCCTCGTCCAGGCCGCTCTCAACTAGCGCTCTTCTCGTCGTGGTCGCCGCACTGGCGCACGCCGGCCGTGTCCTCCGAGAGGAGGAGGGGTCTGGCTTCGGCCGCCGCACTCGTTCTCTGCACTAGATGACCCGTTGCGCCAATGGCGCAAAGGCTGAGTGTAAGCTAATTATTGTAAGAGCATGCATTAACATATTGTTATTCGAAAAGAATAGCTCATTCTATACGCAGTTAGTACATAAGATTGGAAATGATTCAATAAGTCATGTAGAAAATGATTCTTTTGATCTGTTTAGATTGGATAGACAATCATGCAAAGGTCTTTGGATGTGCACTTAAAGATGAAAGCATATATTTCTTCCATCAAGGTTGTTTCAAAAGCATACCACATAGCAGTCTAAGCAGCAAATAACCGATAGCTAAATGCACAGGATGGTCTTAGGGGATTACATAAGATCCAAAAGGATGATAAACCCGGAAGTCTTGGTAGGTATCTATACTAATACTAAGTTATATAACAAGGGGCTCTTGCAACTTGCTTATATTGAGTAGACGATCAGGCACAGTCCCTTGGAAGTGCATTTGAAGGCGAAAGCGTATACTTGCCCTTCGTTCATGTGTGCCTGACGGAAGAAGTCGCTCCAGCCTTCAGTGATGGTTGCCCTTTTGTGAACACCCTTGATAAAGCGGGCCGTGACAGCGGCAGTTCCGTCTCCAGTAGTGATTGGCAGTTCACCATGGTCAGCATCCATGTGTGGGAAATGGAACCCCTAGAAAAAGGAACGCTAAAGTACTGAAAATAATAGTAAAGGTTAGTCACTATATCATTTTATACCATGCTATTATATGAAACCGGACAGAGTAATTGCAAAGGACTACCATTCTTTTGCCTTGTGTTGCAAATGTTTCTGTCATGTGGCACACATAGTAGTTATCAGGCGTGGTGGTGCTGCGGATGATCTTTCGCAGTGTACGGACATTATGGTTGTAGAGCTTAACTGTGTTGGCCCACACAATGTGGTGACTAAACTCATCTAAGTAGTGGATGCAAGGCTCACCTATGTTAAGTTGTACAAAGTTATATCTTTTAGTAGTTGTTGCGAGAGTTGATGGAATGAGAAGAGTAATGTAGCTCTTACCATGGATTTTCTTGCCTTTGAACTTTTGGATTGAGTTTGCTTTCCATGGGCGATGAATTTACTCGTATGCCTTATTGTGCTTCTGACAAGTGGTTCGTTTGTGTTGAATAGATAAGGAGATCATGGTAAGAGTTTGCAATAGCAAATAGAGGACAACATAAACAAACAGAGGGGCTAATTAGCTTGTGTGTACTCGTGAAAGATAGAAAAGACTATCTATTGTATATGGTCAGTGGGAAGCAGTAAGCAGTGCTTTTACATGTAACAGCAAATAAATCAGAGCATTAATGAATAGCAAACAGAACACCTACTGGACCCTGAAAGAATTTGTTTTATTACATAATTGATCAACTTGCATGCATAAGTGATAAAAAAAGACTGATCAATCATAAGTATGTTTTTCAGAATTACCATTGGTAATTGGTCACCGCTGGTATCACTGGTTGTGTCTACCTCCTCTTGTTTAACAGCTGTCATCTGAAAGAAGTAGTAGAATAATTAAGCTGATTTATCTGACTGTGGTTTTGCTTGGATGACTAACAGTGATGCATGTGTCTTAATACGGTGAGACTTCATAGGCCATTGGTGGTAAAAGATGCTCATTATATTTCATTAATAATCCTAATCCTCAAAAATCTTATTTCTTCACGTGTGAGGTGAAGTATATCGCTCAATGCCAAAGCCACCGGCCTTGTCGTCATTGGCGGTGGGTGAAATCGATGGCATCCGATCGAACCCAGTAGGCGGCGGATCTCTCTGGCCTCATCTTCAAGGTCTGTGAAGAGCACAACGCACTCGGCGTTGCGGATGAAGATCTCATGGTGCTTGACCGTGCGAGTGCTCTTCATGGACTCAAAGATTGCCCAGTTCTCGAAGACGATATTCAGTGAGACAAAAAACTGTATGGAAATAATCAGGATGGGATAGTGCTTTTAAGCACTATATCTAGAACCAGAGCCATGGCAAAAATTATGGTGATTTCATATGTAAATAAACCTGAAAAAGTAGCAAGATGACTCAGACCGAAAAACAAATCTCTTGACAGTGCTCTTTGGCAAGTGCTGCAGAAATGGATAAAACTCAGTCACAGTCTCTATACTAACGTTTCCTGTAGGCTGGGTGTAGTATAAAGATTTTGGGAGCTATAGTGTCTTTCAGCATAGCATCTAAAATAATCCTTGGTGGAATGTGTACAGGATCCATTAGGAAATCCTAAGATGATCTTGTAAGTGTTAGATTATCGCTCATAAAAAAGGCTATATAAGGTTAACCTGTACATCCCCGCAAAAAAAGGTTAACATGTACATGCTATTTATCTCTTATAATATCTATCTTTGCAAAGGAAAAAAATGTAGAATAAAACCAAATATCATCTATGGAATAAAAACTTAGTACCGTTATCTAAAATAGTACATCATAAATCATCTATCCTATCATTAGTATGCAGTATGCAGTATATCATTTCTCATAGCTGGAAAGAGACCATGCATCATAACCAATATGGAGAAAGTAAGGAAGGGAATGGGCACACCAGGGACCAATGACGTTTATGTGATGAGGTATTTACCAGAATGGAGATGGTCCGAGACCTAGAAAGAAAAAAATAGAAGCAAAATATGTGTAGCTTAGCTGAATGGGGGAGATGATTCCAAACTTGCAGATTCAGAATTAATGGGAATGCTTCCCCGTCGGCGGCGGCCACATGACCACAGCCTAGGTGTCATGGTCATCTTGAGATCGAGCGATGACCGATCGTTCCTCCCACATCAATGACCACAACAACGCAGGGGATAGTGCCATCTCGCGATCAAGCATAATGATGGCCACAACCCTAGGTCAAACACCGCTACCTTGGCAAGTCCGCTGACCACAAGGTACCTTTGTTGCAAAAAATAACCATACGACATGTCACAGGATATTGCGCAGACATGGCAGCCAATCACAAGGTCGTGAAGGATGACTATAATGTATTAACATTGCAGCAGTTAAGTTTCTATGAGTGGAACAATGAAAAATTATTATATAAGCCTACTTAATCTAGTCATGATCTATAACCAAAAGTAGTTATCTTTTCAAAAACAGGGAGGCACACTCTCACATATCAGTTCTTAGTAATTATAGAATGCCCATTATATATTAACTGAAGTAAAACCAAGCATGTATGTACAATGAATTTCAGGAATAAAAACTTTTTGGGAAATTATAGTAGATCCTAAACAAAAATAAAATACAAAATAGAAAGGTACTTTGACATGGCCTTCCATCAGTGTATTCATTTGTCTTCTATTGATCACCCACACCTGAAATGAAAATAAAAGGATGGCTTCTCATTTTGGTCTAAAAAATTAGATCAACAAATGATAAATAAAAATTAATGTTAATAATTTTGTAACTGCAATAAATATGGCATCAGGACCAAAAGATGCTCAAATAACATCAATGCCTAAACTGTAGTAGCATGCAGATATAACATCCTTTTTGTCTCATAAACCAAAGGAAGTTCAGAATATACCATCTTAAATCGGTGTGAGCGCCTTGGCTTGCATCATCTCCTAGTTGACCTGAGCTACAAATGCAATACAGGTCAATACTCTGATTTCATTGACCCTATTTTGCACAGGTCAATACAGAAGGAACCAAATCAGTCAATAGTGATACTCTGAAGAAATGCTTACCATATTTTTATAGAGATGCAGAGGGAGAGGGAGCGGGAGAGGGTCTGAGTCTGATGGTGTAGAAGAAGCCGGAGAGGAAGACGACCATGCGGTCTGCGCCTGCCATGAAGAGGCGATTGTTTCCGTTCATGGCGCCGCCGAAGTGGTTATCGGGGGCAGACAGGATGGGAATCTCCGCGTCCGCGGCGTGGGGGTGCTGCGGCGGCCACCTCGTCCTCTCCACGAAAGCTTCATGTCCTCGTCCATCTCTCAAGTGTGGTGGTGCCCATGCCTCTCCTGCTAAGAGTTGAGGAGCGGCGAAAGCTTGGGTTAGGAGCAGCTATGGCAAGAGCACAACAGGGCAAGATAAACGGGGAAGGAGAAGGTTGATGTACCTCTGCAAGGAGCGAAGGAGAGGGGCTTGAGTAGCAGGCTGCACCCTTCCTGACGAAGAAAGAACGCTGGTCGACCGACGGCGCTCCTCGCACACGCATCTGCACCTGCTGCTCCTGGGTCGAGCCGGCAGGTTCAGCAGGAAAAATAGTTGAAGGATGCAATAAATGGCATCTCAAATTTTGTAGCCCAAGAACAAACATACATTTAGATAAGAAGAATTGAACACATACCTCAAAGGGAAGCATGACGAACATTGATGTTATCATGGGAAATATGCAAAGAGCATCAGGGGTCGTTAGATCTGTAAGCCATGGAGCTCCAGCCCCTTTTAAAAATGGAACTTTCTCAGCCACGTTTGATATCTAGAAGCATGACAGAAAATCGAAATGCCTGCCTGAAATTATCAGTCGAATGCTTTAGACTTGAAAGAGAAGAAAATCACAGTTCAAAACCTCTGCACGAAAATAACCCTTGCATACACCAGTACAACAATGAAATACCAACATGTGCTCAGTTTCAGGAGCCAAGCAACAAGTTAAGCCAAAGCTGAAGCAATTAGCATCTTGTAGAACGATGGGCAAATATATACTAAGATATATACACAATGGTTGCTTTCTTGATACTTTCTTTTCCTCAGTTTACCTCTTGAATAATGACAGGATATGATTTACTATTTGAAGTGAACAAGTTTTTCAGCAGTATCATGGGCAAATAAAACTAATTTCTTACATAGATCAACAGAAGTAAAAGAAAATTATAATGAAAAGCTACAACAACAATAATCTCATATCTGAAGTGTACCAGGCATGAGGAGAAGAAGGAGAGTGGGAGGAAAGGTACCAGGCCGATCTCTTTCCAATGAGGTTCAGCTGTGACCTGGAGGAGAGGCAGGAGGAGAGGCAAGAGGAGAGGCGGGGGGAGAGAAGCCTCTGTCGTTCGTAAGACCATGGCCACACTGATCGGCCGCTCGTCATCACCATTCTGGATGCATCTTGATGGCAGGAGAGGCACCTCTCCATCAGCGGCCACTGCCTCCTCCTCCCCTGCCTTTCCCAATGTTGCCGCCGCCATAGCCCCTGGCGCCACGAATCCCCTCCTGTCTCTCTCTCCCTCGCCGCCCTCACTCTCATCCCGCCGGTGTTTAGGTGTGACGACGCGGTGGAGAGGCCTGGAGGGGAGGAAGAGGAGGCGATGCAGAGAGAAGGACGGGCGTGGGGCTCGAGGACGGAAGGCGAGCCACCACCAACTACCCTAGGCGCCTCAGGCCACGCCCTGGCCGCGCCTCGCGCACGAGCCCGGCCGCATGTGCCCCGCCCGCTACCGCCCGTCGGCTCTGCACGCCGCGCCCCGTGCCGCCCGCGCGAGCCCGCTGCTGCTTCTGGGCGCCAACCGCGCGCGCTACTGCCGCCAAGCTGCTGCTCGCCCCGCCTGGCCGCCCCATGCGCGCCTCGTTCACGCACCGCACGCGCCGGCCGCGCCCTGCCCCGCGCCCTCCAGCGCCGCCCCGCGCACGCCCGGCGCTGCTCGCTTCCGCTGCGCCCTTCCGCAGCCACCCACGCCTGCCGCCGCCGTGGCCCGACCGCGTCCGCCTCCCTGCACCGCCCGCCTACGCCTGCCGCTGCGCGCCCACAGCTGCTGTCGCCGCCGCCGCGTAGAGGGGATGGGATGCGGGAGGGGAGGATGGAGGAAGAGGGAGACTTGTGGCGGCTGTGAGGATTGGTGGAAAGGGGTAGGGTTTGCGAGGTGCCACGATTGGCGGATTGGGTGTGGGCGACGAGTGCTCCAGTCCACCCCACTTTTCACCGCATATCATCTATTTTTTGCACACGAGTGCACGCACAAACCGCACACTGCAGCGCTGGTCCCACGCAGTTGCCTGGCCCAGTTGTCATGCACCAGAACCCAAATTCATTGCGTGAGTTAAGACAGACGGTGGGATATTTGACAGAGAGATGAAAAAGACAGAAAACTTTCCAGCGATGTAGATCGGGTGAACGAGATCGAAGGAGCGACGCGAGTGCCCCAGGTGAGCGGGTACTTAGAAGGGTTTATATGTTCAATTTCCGCCCTAGCGTACGCTGGTCGTGTCCTTCGAGAGGAGTACGAGTCTGACTCTGAGGCCTCACAGAAGCCCTTCCAGCCGAGGCTCCGTCGCCGTTTACGAGTGGCCCCTTGAGGAAAGACTGTGGTAGCACCGGAGGAAGAGTCTATGGCGATGCCATCGTCGATGTCTTCGTGTTTCTGCGTTCTTGTTCATGTTTGTCTCTCGACGGCACAGAGGACCAGCGCGGTGGCCAGCACGATACGAGGGCTGGTTGAGAGCAGCCTGTACGCGCGTGGTGCAGCCGACCACGACCGTGGAGCTGGACGTGCCGGCGAGCTGTGCGTGTTGAGTATATATGTTGTGCATATTTATGTATTGAGCCGACCTTTTAGTTGCTTTGTATAGTAGAGGTCATGACCCATCTTTGTACATCATATATACGTGACTTTGCACATGAGCAATACATCGTGCAATTCATACATCATATATGGTATCAGTTTTTTAGGTTTCTTTCCTCACTTCCACTCCATCGCCGCGCGTCTACCCCGCGTCGCCGCCACCACTGCTCCAAGCCGCCGCCGCCGCCCGCGCCCTCCCGTCGCGCCCGCCGCTG
>NC_057799.1:359017963-359021194 GCF_018294505.1 Triticum aestivum
CGCCGTGCCGTCTAACCCTAGCCGCCGCAGCTTCCCTAGCCGCGGCCTCGCCCGAACACCACCCTGAGCCGCCCACCCCCTCCCTCCTGAACCCTAGTTTTTGTATAGTTGAGGTCATGGCCCATCTTTGTACATCATATATACGTGCCTTTGCACATGAGCAATACATCGTGTAATTCGTACATCATACAGTGCATTGTGTTTTAACAGAATTCATCTCCCGCCGTTGGATGCGAAAAGAACGGGCTGTACGCATCTACGTCCCTCAGCAGTAGTTTGTCTTACGTAAGAGGATCTCGTTCCACTGAGAGACCCATTTATCATTCAAACACGTTTAATGCAATTATGTTTATCATATAAGCCGTAGTACTCCCTCCGTTCCATAATACTACGCCTGTCCTGATTTATTGGTCCTCATTGTATCTTGTGCCAAATTTTGATCATAGATTGAACTAATAAAATGTTCACGTATGTCTAAAAAATTATATCATTGAAAACTATGTTCAAATACGAACCCAACGATATATTTTTTGTTGACATGCATTAACATTTTATTAGTTAAATCTTTGGTCAAACTTTGGCACAAATTACAAAAAAGACCAATAAACTAGAATGGAGGTAGCACGAACTAAAACCACGACAAGCATTATGGAACGGAGGAGTATTTGTTAAATACGGCACAAAATATGTGCAACCATCTTTTTTTATCATTAGGAAATCTATGTTTTTATCCTCCTTCCGCCAAAATCGAAATATCGCTTTTACTGTAGATAGTCGCAAAAGCTTTACCGTCATTATATACATGTTTCTTTGCCCATCAATATATTTGTCAATTACTCCCTCCGTTACTAAATATAAGTCTTTTTAGAGATTCCAATGAAGGACTGCATACGGAGCAAAATGAGTGAATCAATACTTTAAAATATGTTTATATACATTCATATGTAGTTTGTATTGAAATCTCTAAAATGACTTATATTTAGTAAAGGAGGGGGTAATTTACATGAAGACTAGGGAGTCAGGGGGGCTCTCTTTCCCGGCTCCCCCCCTATTCTTCAAGAAAAAGTCTCCTTCTTCCTCCCGTCGGCACCGCCGTTGGTCCACCCGCCCTCTCATGGCCTTTGGCCCGTGGAGGTGTGGAGGATCTCGGCCCCTCGCCGGCGGGAGGGACCCTGATGTCGTTTTTGTTAGGTACACCGTCTTGGTTGGGGTTGTGTGGCGGTGACGATGTCCCTCGGTAGGAATAATGTCTCCCACGTTTGATCCCCGTCCCGGTGGTGCGTCTAGCATCGTCGGAGGGTGTGTGGAGGCGTGTCTCCGTTGGATCTCACGGGATTCGCTCGGTGCTGGTCTTCTATTTGGATCCAGTTTTTGTCCGTCTTTGTTCGTGTGGTTACAGGTGTGATCTTTCTGATCTACGACTCTCTTCATTGCCGATGGTTGCTGCTCTGGTGCGCTGGTCCTTTGGGGCCTTAGCACGATGACTTCCGACCGTCTACTACAATAAGATTTGCCCGATTCCGGTGAAGGAGGGGTGATGACGGTGTCGCGCCTTCGACTCGCTCCAGTGCTTGTAGTCGTCGCTAAGTAGTCCATGAATCTGGTTGTAATTTTCATTATCTCTACCATTTTTTATACTGCCATGATTGACAATGAATATATTAGAAAGTTGTGTCGTAAAAAATAATAATACATGAAGACTGTGGACGCGGCTCCTCTGACGTACGGCGCACACACTGACGTGTGGACCTGGACCCATGCGTCAGTGGCCCAACGTCAGGTGGCCGTACGTCAGGGGATCCGGCTCCGGAGACTGTTATGTATGCAAGCAAATAAAACTAGGTTTAACGAGTCTTCCTTGTAACACCAAAATGCAAAGGAAGTGAGTCTGGCTCGCTTGGTCGGGGACAGAATGTACATCGCCCCATCATCTTGGCTTCCGTTTCTAGTGGGAAACAAACAAGAAAAAGATTGCAAAGGCAAATGTTATTTACGAAAGAAAAAAGTCCATTTTACTACCCTGAATAAAGTTGATGGTTCACATAACCCCTGATGTTTTTTTCTGTTCCCTCACCCCCTAAACAATCCAATACCGGCTAAAAAACTCCTCTGAGTGGTTTGCCTCAAGCTGGTGCTGACGTGGCAATGGTCAAAGGCGGTTTTGACCTGCGGGTGAGTTGTCCCTACAATTTTTTAAAAAGCAATCAGCCCCTTATTAATGCAAATGGGTTCTTGTAAAAAAAATTAAAAAGCAATTAGGTCCCTGTTAAAAGAAAACAAAAGCAATCGGGTCCCTGCTTGGCCCGCGGTGGTTGGCCGGCGACAACCATCGCTCCGAGCCATCAACTCCCTTGGTGATGTACGTCGATGACCACCACCAGCAGCAAGGCCGCGTCCATGGCGATGCTCTTGAGGGCGTCGGTGGCGACACAGATGCACTGGTAGTCCGCGAAGAGGAGCTTGGGGGCGGCGTGCGTTTGGATGGCAGCGACGCTGGTGGCGGCCAGGCCGGTGTTGATGACTGCGCCGGCCATGGGGACTGCGAAGTGCAGACGACGGCGACGCAAGGAAGGAAGGTGACGGCGGACCGTTCTGTTTCGGTATGCGATGACCCGACTCCTGCCATGGTCAGCAGCGGCTAGAACAGGGTAGGGAGGAGCGGGTCCGGCGGTGAGGCGGCAGATCCAGGCGGGCTCAGGCGTGAGGGAGATCAGGGGAGGGGCTCTAGATCGAGCGAGCTCGGATCCGATAGCGAGTTGTTTGGGAGGCGGCCATGGCAATTTGGAGCAGATCGGGGCGAGCTCCATGGAGGTCCTGCGGCAACCAGCGGTGCCGGGTTGGTTGGCCGGCGGCGTTCACAGGTCAAAACCGCCTTTGACCATTGCCACGTCAGCACCAGCTAGAGGAAAACCACCCAGAGGCGTTTTTTGGCCGGTATTGGATTGTTTAGGATGGTAAGGGAAAAAAAACATCAGGGGGTATGTGAACCACCAACTTTCTTCAGGGTTATATATATATATATATATATATATATATATAGTTCCTGCAAACATGACATTGTACGAAGGTATAGTTGACTTTCCAGCTACGAAAAAAAAGCTATGAAGGTAGCTCAAGCATTATACAACATGGTGGCTATAAACAAAGATCTTACAACATATGCCCAAGCAAACGGTGTCTTTGATGCCTCGTATTTTGTAGATAAAGAAAAAGAAGTAGTAGATGCAAACT
>NC_057799.1:359021403-359022407 GCF_018294505.1 Triticum aestivum
CACAGGTCAAAACCGCCTTTGACCATTGCCACGTCAGCACCAGCTAGAGGAAAACCACCCAGAGGCGTTTTTTGGCCGGTATTGGATTGTTTAGGATGGTAAGGGAAAAAAAACATCAGGGGGTATGTGAACCACCAACTTTCTTCAGGGTTATATATATATATATATATATATATATATATATTTACTGCAAACATGACATTGTACGAAGGTATAGTTGACTTTCCAGCTACGAAAAAAAAGCTATGAAGGTAGCTCAAGCATTATACAACATGGTGGCTATAAACAAAGATCTTACAACATATGCCCAAGCAAACGGTGTCTTTGATGCCTCGTATTTTGTAGATAAAGAAAAAGAAGTAGTAGATGCAAACTGCTTTTATTTCCAAACACGCGCCAAGATCCACTGTAGCAGGAGCCACAGTTCGGAAACAAGAAGAGACAGGTCCTTTGCCTGCACGGACGCGCTATTAAAGGCGAAATAAAATAACCTTCCGGAAAATGACACTGCACATAATGCCTGCCTGCTCCAGTCCGGTGAAAGTTTGCAGGGCACTGTGCAGTGTATGCATGTGAAAGGACAGCTCGCTACTATGGTAAATTCATCAATCAATGCTCGCCGGTCCGGCCCTCCAGTTCGTAGTCCTAGCAAAACCCCAATCTGATATCCAGACCTGAAAACCAACTACTCCTTCCAAATATATCCAAATAAGAAAATGAGGTAGGAGTACTAGCACCCCCGCCGTTGGTTTTTCTAGCCGTTGCAGCTTAATTAATTGGTATACTATATGTACCATTATCATTCTTAATCTGCATGACCGTGCTGTCCACGGAGGCGTGCATGCGTCAAAACATCTCATTTTTCTGCCAGTTTTAAGGTGAGCGCTGCTTGCCTGGCCACCGTCACCTGCCTCCCACCCCGCTCCAGTAGCCACCCCCCTCGTCGTCATTTCCCTCCTGATCCCATGGATCACCTGGATCCCGACATCCCACGAGTGTCTATT